>NC_090984.1:68612613-68870113 GCF_041146395.1 Eulemur rufifrons
TACAGGCACCAAACTGAAAGAGAATCCCATGGGCAGACTCTTTGTAGGGAGACCAAGAAAGAACCTCCAAGAATATTCTAAGGTTATAGCAGCTAAAGTTCTCTCACTGGGAGTGGAGAAAAGGCCAGGTAGTGTGGTTGCATGATTTCCTATGTTCCCCACCATATTAGAGAAGTAATTGTTTTTGCAAAGATCATTTATTAGTGGAAAACTCTGTTGTCTAAGGCACAGATAGGGTCTGTGGTGATGCCCTAAGCAGAACAGTTTCATTAAAATACATATTTTCTAAAAATGGTGGAGAAGGGAGCTCAAATGTAGTTATATTTTATTATATTTCTTTTTTTTTTTTTTTTTGAGACAGAGTCTCAGTGTGTTGCCCGGGCTAGAATGCCGTGGCATCGGCTGCGCTCACAACAACCTCCAACTCTTGGGCTCAAGTGATCCTCCTGCCTCAGCCTCCCAAGTAGCTGGGACTACAGGGATGTGCCACCATGCCTGGCTAATTTTTTTTTTTTGATATATATTTTTAGCTGTCCATATAATTTCTTTCTATTTTTAGTAGAGATGGGGTCTCACTCTTGCTCAGGCTGGTCTCGAACTCCTGAGCTCAAACAATCCACCCGCCTCGGCCTCCCAGAGTGCTAGGATTACAGGCATGAGCCACCATGCCTGGCCATTATATTTTATTTATTAGGCAAAATAATCAAAGACTTGTGTGAATAAAATGGGTGACATCATAGACCATTGAACGGTCAGATACCGTTTATGTGGCTTTTTTCCCCTCTCAACACCTTCACCCATGGAATATGGGGTAGAGTCATGCTTCAAATAAAAGAAGAGCCTGTATTTTACAGAGGCTGTTATGGATCAGATTTAGAAGAAAATCAGGTCAAGATTTACATTTAAATTTCTAGATTTCTATTGTCAATCACATTTTGAAGATTGGTTAAGAGCATATGCTGGAATCATGATTAGTTGGCCCCATATATTATTTTGGTCCTGCAGAGTTAGTAGAGAACATACAGGTCCTCTACTAGAAATTTTAAAAAATGTGTGGTTGACGTAATAAGGAAAACAAAAAATAAATAGTCTCTTATTTATGTCTTTGTTATTATTCAAGTATTTCTAGCCACAGTTCCACTCCAGTCTCTGAGACCCAGCCAAAATTGTAGAAAACTACACAAAATATTCTGATAGAGAAAATACACTGGAGGTGTAGGCGAAAGGAGCTACTGTGACAGTGTTGGGTTGTGGGTGAAGTGCTGGGTTGTGGGTGTGGGATTGTGGCCAAATCTTCTATCTTGGACATTTCCTTTAATCTCATTTAGCAAAAGAGAATAAAGGGTTGACTAGTACAATTCAAACATCTGGGCAAAGGAAAGTGAATATACCTAAAACAGCTCAAAAGCTGACTAATACAAAGATAAAAATTGTTATTTATTAAGATACTGCCTAGCCAAGTCAGTATTCCTTTTACATTTGATGGTGTAATGCTTTCAAAAGTCTTCTGTGAAAGAGAGTGATAACTTCAAGTCTACTTTCTATCTTATTGGTGAGTTAGAATTTCACCCTCATTTATTTTATTGGAACTTATAAGTATAAATGAAATGATTATCTCTAGGAAGCTGCATGTTCTTATTCCTGATGGCTTTTGTTGTTAAAGCAGTCTCCTGCTGGACATCAATGCTAAAATAAAATAAAATGATTTCAAATAATAGAAGCATTCTGAATTAATTCCTTTAGCTGAGATAGAGGAAGGAGAAAAAGATGAGTGACCCTGTAGTCTCCCTATGATCCAGAATGGTAAGAAAATGTAAAACTAAATATAGAAAAAGAGAAAGTTAGTGAATATATTTGCATATGCAAATTAGCTTAATTGATACTGCTTGCCTCTACAGGGATTTTTCATTACAAACTGGAGTGCTACATTGTTCAGCTCATATTGAGTAATTTAGTAACTAATGAGACCAGTTTGCACTAATTTGCATATGATAAATGAGCTTAATTGCAGTAAATAACTTGGAGGCATAATTACTTAATTTTCCTGTGTTGCATGGCTTTTAAGTTCACGTATGAACAACTCAAGATAATTTTGCATATTTAAATTAGTTGCTTTTAAATTTTCTTGAACAAAAAAAAAAGGAATACACCTTATCAATTGAGCTATAAAACAATCAAAAGTAAGGATTGTAGTATTTTTATTTGAAAAGAAAGAATGGATAAGAAAAGCAGAAAATTCTTAAGTCTGTTGTTCACTTCTCCTGTGTCCTTACCTCAAATAAGATAAAAGTATTGGCATTTAGGAAAATGTTTTTAATGTTGAAAGTTAATTCACGATTTCTGTTTGTAACCAACCTGGGTTTAAACTGAAATATGTATACAAATGAATCATAACTTTTGCAATAGGGTTTATAAAGGAGATGTGATATATCCATTATCTAATTTGGCAAACTAATATTGAAGTAGTCAATTGGATCTACCTGCACTGTGCATTTTGTCTAAGTTGCTGAGCTTTAATGAAGTAGACATTCCTCTGACTCTAGCATTTATTTTCTATCTAGGTTAATGTTTTATACTTACAAAATTGGTTTCATTGAAGAATCTCAGTGTGGTTTGCCAAGAATTATCTCACTGGTCTTCACATCATCTCAAGAATGTATGTTTTGTCAAAATCTCCATTCTCAAATTAAAAAATGGGAGTGTGCAGAATTTGATGAAAAATCATTATTTCCCTATATTTTGTCACCCTAGAATTTCAGTTGGGAGGAAAAAGTATAATTCATTATTCAAAATTAACTTGTTAGGCTATATGGAATCATATTAATGATTTTGAGAAAATACCATATAGTTGTGAAAGTTTAAAACATGTCATTTAAACAGTTATTGCTGCTTTAACTCGTATATAAAAACAGAAGAGAACATTAGAGCTCTTCATATGCCACAATCTGAGAAACTAACTCATGAAACTTTTATCTGAAAAGCTCAAATCTCACTAAATTCAACATAAGCTCCTTTTCAAAGGTGGGCCAGAACAAGTACTAATATTAGCATATTCAAGGTATAAAATTTGAGTCCTTCCTTTAATAGGTCCTCAGGAAATACCTGGTGAATAAAAGAATGAACAAATAAATCCTACCAGGCAAAGTCACAGTTAACCTCAGAACCAGAGCCTTGTCTCACCTCTGTGTTCCAAGTTCAGTTTTTTTTTTTTTTTTTTTGAGACAGAGTGTTGCTTTGTTGCCCTGGCTAGAGTGAGTGCCGTGGCATCAGCCTAGCTCACAGCAACCTCAAACTCCTGGGCTCAAGCAATCCTGCTGCCTCAGCCTCCCGAGTAGCTGGGACTACAGGCATGCGCCACCATGCCCAGCTAATTTTTTCTATATGTATTTTAGTTGTCCATATAATTTCTTTCTATTTTTAGTAGAGACGGGGTCTCGCTCTTGCTCAGGCTGGTCTCGAACTCCTGACCTTGAGCGATCCACCCGCCTTGGCCTCCCAGAGTGCTAGGATTACAGGTGCGAGCCACCATGCCCGGCCCCAAGTTCAGTTTTAATCCATATCCCCTAGACATGGGAGAGAGTATGACAAATTCATTAAGTGCATAGATTTTGGCATCCAGCCAATTTGAGTTTACATCCCAACTTGCTCATTTATTAATTGTATAGATCTAGAATGGTCTCTTCCCTCTCTAAGCATCAGTTTCTTCATCTTTAGAATGGAGAGAACTACAGTGGAAGTTTTCCTGGCAGGCATGCGCTGTGGGATAGAATGAGATAGTGCAGTTCAAAGTGCTTAGCACAGAACCTGGCATATAAAACGCGTTTGAGAAACATCTGCTAGTGTTTCTATCTGAGTGTTGGATACTCCAGAATAACATACAGGTTTTGAAGAAAAATGTTAATGCCTTATCAATGAAGGAATAAAGGAATATTATCAATAAAATCCTGTCAGGTTAAAAGCAGGATAAATAATTTTCATTGAACACAACATAAATTGTTTACATTAATTGTATTTATATTTTATAGTATATATTAGTTCAGAGTAAAAAATTTACAATTTGGTAGTAACAATGTATTTTTACCTTGAGAATGAAAATCCTTCTTTTAAAAACCAAAGAGGTTGTGAAAATACTCTCATTCGCAATTTAGAAGCAACTGGAAAAAGTAGTTTGTAAATGTACTCCAGAATCAATGTTTCCTTTAGACCTAAGTGTGATATACCCTTACTCTTCTTATCATACTGTATAACCTCAACTTAGAGAAATGGAAATAAACAGTCAGAAATCCAGAAGAGCTAGAAGAGCTGGTCATCAACCATTGCTATAAATTAAAATTATGTTGGTGAAACATTGTAATGCACATGTGATTCTCCTCATGCATGTTGCACACAAAATCCATCATCTGCCACGCCAGCAAGGGCACCTTTCCACGTCAAGATCAGAAGGGAGAACTTCGCAGAAGGATTTTCATAATGGCATATCGATATGGCAGATGCATAGCCCTCTGGGTTTTTATGCACCTTGCTAATTTGGATTTGCAGAGTAAATATATGTCATCATTCACTGAGAAATAGTGTGAGAGGTCTGGGTGAGGAGAAGGGGTTTGAGGTAACTATTATTTTGGAGGAAAGCTATGGTATTTGGCCACTTGACTGAAACTAGTGCTAATTGTAAATGAGGACTTTCTAGTTGCAAAGTTAATTACCTCAGGTGGCTAGGATCTAGAAAAAATGAGACAATAAATCTGAAAGTACTAAGCTTCAGTTCAGTAAATATTTACTGAGTGCCTAATTTGCATCAGAGACTGAGGAAAATACTGGGAGACAAAAATGAGTCATAGTTTTGTCTCTCAGCATTCTCACTGTGAGTGGAAGAGATCAATAAGAAAACAGACCAACATGGTTCAATAAAACATATACTAGTGGCTATTGAATCACTTATGTCTGGATTTGAATCCCTGCTCTTAGTTATGTAGATCTGGGCAATTTATTTAAACTCTCTCTAAGCCTCAGTTTCCTTAACTCTAAATGGAGATGGTAGCAATTCTTACCTCATAAAATGCTGCAAGAATTAGATGAGATACTACACATAGTATTAGATAATCTACTACACACAAGCTCACACTGAGCGCTCAAGAAAAATTGGCTGTGACAGGCTGAATCCTAGGAGCAAAAGGAGGGAATCAGATCACCAAGACTCAGGCCAGTCACTTCTTATGGCCACAGACTTACACAGTTCATCCCCTTCTCCAACCACACACACACACACACACACACACCCCCCTTTTAAGTTTGGTGTTCACATGGGTCCCTGTGGGAATAGTTTGAGGGTCTTAGTCTCTTAGCATGGCCATATATGGTAGAGATTGCGGGAGGAAACAAAAGCAGCAATTTCATCGTGATCAGGAAGGTTTTGTTTGGGGCATGCTAATGTAAAACTGTTTGCAAGGTATGGGAACATATCTTTAATTCTTACTTAGGCACTAAGGGTGGCCAAATTATTTGAAGATTAAAGTAGAACAGAAAGATAATTATTGTACTGATTGAGAGTCCTTAATCTGAAAATCTGATATCAAAATTCTCCAAGATCCAAAACTTTTTGATTGCCAACATGACCATTAATGGAAAATTGCACACTTAATCTCATGGGATAGGTCACAGTCAAAATTCAGTCAAAACTTTGTTTCATGCACAAAATTATTAAAAATATTTTGTAAAATTATCTTCAGGCTATGTGTATACAGTATATATGAAACATAAATGAATTTTGTGTTTAGACTTGGGTCCCATTCCTAAGGCATCTCATTTGGTATTATGCAAATATTCCAAAATCTGAAACACTTCTAGTCCCAAGCATTTTGCATAAGGGATACTCAACCTGTATCAGTTTTCAAACTTGACAGAAAATCGTAAGGTGTTGCATCAAATAAGAATTTGAATAACTTTATTTCTTATACCTCTGTGGTGATATATAATAGATATTTGCACATCTGTGCCAGATTATGGTGCTCTTCTTGGCTTTAGAATAGTCCTTGGTGGTAGCAGACATCATATTGTTGTTACCAGCGTCACCTAGGAATGATGTGGAGTTAGGGTGACACCAGCTGACCATCATTTATCAGGGACCCAAAACCCAGTCAGTGTGGCCAGGGCTGCCTTCCTATCTCAGTCTCCAGAACTTTGTAAGCCTTTTGGGTTCATCTGGGTTTGAGGAAAGATGGTGGGTGAGTGGGTGGTAATGTGCATTTCTCTCAAACTAAGCTGATTGCAGACACCTGTGAACATTCTGGACTGGCGGTATTCTGCAAAACATACTTGTGGGAAAGTGCCTTAGAAGAATCAAAGTTATTTTAAGATGTTAAAATCTCTAAATATTATAAGAGCCAAACTGAACACATAATCGAACAATTATAATGTCAATCTATAATCTACTTCTCTAGCTTTTTAAAGACAGAAAGATTACTATAGAAGAATCTTTCATAAGTAGTTGTCCCTGTGTGTGTTGGTGGGGGGGGGGGTGTCAAATACCTCTTTTTGTTAAACTACACAAAGTGGGAAAAATGTGTTGAAAATCAAGAAATACAGACAAGTAAAAAGAAGAAAGGAATTAAAAACCAAACATTTGACTTTCTATAAATCAGCCAAAATAAAATTGTGATCCTTGTCTCTTGAAAATCAGTTGTGGAATGAATAGCTGATTTCAAGATGAGCCTTCCAATGTACCTCATGGCTGATACATGTTTGCAAATGGTTTTCTGAGCCTGACCCTATAACCATTACAGACCACAGAAAACCAAGACCTATTGGCTCCTCCTGGGGGAAGGGCACTGCAGGGTTTGCTAGTATGTTCCACCGTCATCGTCCCTGGACTGCAGGCATGAGACTATGGGCCAGCTGAGGAGCTGGGTCAGATGTCCCTGGTCAGTCAGTCTCCAGCTGTTTTTAGTTGCTTGTGAATATCACTTCTCAGACACTTGCCAATTCAGGATCTGATGATTTATGATTGCAAGGTAAGGAATCCATGGGATGGTGTTATTTTGTGACAGTGTAATAGAATACTGCCTAAGAAAAGAAAATGTCATGCCATTTTGCTTTACCTCTGTGGGTAAAAAATAAACATTTGGGGGAATTAGTGAAATTATTCTAAAATTTGTTGTTCTGGATGAATAAAATGTGTAACTAATGATTGGATTTACCCACAGAGAGGAGCCTACTCAAATACCCATGAGGCTAGATAACTGCTGCAGGAAATTGTCAGGTCAGAGCAATACTTTCCCTCATTTCTAAAGATACAAAAAAAAAAAAAAAAAAATGCAAGGACTCTTTAGGCCACCAGAAAAATGTCCTCTAAAATAATATGCTGTTATACTTCATTTTAGGTTGATACAATGTTTTAGTAAATTTCATCTGGTATAGAGATTAGGCCAAGGATAGAATTGACCTAAAGAAACAGAAAATTTTTTCTTTTTCCTTTCTTCCTTCCTTTCTTTCTTTCTTTCTTTTTTTTTTTTTTGTAAGTGGGAAGTCTGTGAGTTCTACATAAATACAAAGGCAAATGATAATATCAATGACTATTTTAATTGCATCTTTAATCCATAAGGATAGTTCAATGACATTTTAAATTATACTTTTAGAATTGTAGTCACATAGGAGATAAAACTCAGTAACTATTTAATAATGCATAGTAAGATCAACTGTATCCTCTCTTGAGATCACATTTAGGTGGACTGAATGTAAAAGCCCAATTCAGAATTTAGACAGCATTTAATCTTCTGGAAGACATTGTTGGGTCCTTCTAAATATAAAGTACCCAGGCCTGGTCCTTTGAGTTAGTACCTATTATCTCTGCTGAATGATTAGTTTCACTGGATTCACAGCTAAGCTACATTATTTTTTACTAGGAATTGGATTGCTGTAGATCAGACTATTCTCAATCCTGGAAAGTTACTAATCAGTTTGGGGAATTTATGTGACTGATTGGTAACTAATTGCTGTCATTTAACTTGGCTTTATCTGGAGATTACAATATAGTTAGATTGTTTCTTGTGGGGGGAAAAGTGGTAAAGTGATTTGCTTAAGGTCCCATAGCTGTTAGTAACTGGCATAGCTGAGACTGGAACCCTGAGGTAGAAGTGAGAGAGTGACAGAGAAAGGAATTATTAATATAAGGGAAATATTATGTATTAAATTATTTTACAGTATAAGTTTTTCAAGTAACACACTTTAAGCTGTGGTTTGAATGGAAACTAGACCACATGCACTTTTGTTTAATAAAGAAATATTTGCCCTTAGCAAGAAGACAACATTTTAAAGCTTGTCATTTCATTTCTGGGAAAGTATTTGAGGAAAATGACATGGCTCAGCCCTGTTTGCTGACCATTTTGTTGTCTCCTGCTGAGACTTGCCATTTCCATAGCCAGTGGGCTGTACTGAATCAGACAGAAGCAATAGGTCATTAACAGACATGGAGACTTGGGGCAGCCTGCAGAGAGTAAAAGAGGGAAAATCATTTGGGGCCACATCAACAAAACTGCATTTAATAGAATCTCATGCAACTATGTTTGAGGGGTTTAGCCTGATTTTCAAAGAAACTTAGGAAGCTTTAAAAAAAAAGAAAAAAAAAGCACAAAGTAATTTTCCTCCTAAAAAATATCATGCCTAACATGAAAATATAGGTGGGAGAGGAAACTCATTTCTACATGCTGCATTTTCTCCTGTTGAAAAATAACTGCTTAAAATTCATTTAGTTAAAAAAAAAAAAAGTCCAGGTTTTATTTTCCTACTGACACTTGCATTAACCTTGAGATCTTTAAAACTCATAATCTTAATCCAAAGAAAGATTATATTATTTATTTCAATCAATATCTAAATTATTAGATTACATTTCCATGACTTTTAGAGATTATTCTTGATTATTGTAATTGGAAAGTATGGTTGGAGGGACAGGTTTTGCCTCTGAGATTGCTGCCCATTATTTTTCGTGTTTATGATATTATTCATCTTAGGAAGTGTAGATAATCAGCCTTCTCTTAAATGTAGAACAGTTTAGGTGGGGCAGGAAAAATAGAGACCCTGAATATTGACATTAAATGAGCATTCATAGACAGCTTGCTATAAATAAGGCTCCCCAAATGCAGCTTTGGGGAATATTTCGGTAATTTTCCTTCTCTCAAGAAATTTATAATGAATTTTTGTACCCTAACCTGGAATGAAAAGTGCAGGTATGGAAACAGGACCTAAAATTGTAATGATTGCATTAACAACTATGTAAAATATAGGAAATAGAATATCATTTTCATATTATTCTATCATTCGTATATTTAAAAATTCCACCATTTAGATATACATGAATGTACCTGTATGTGTTTTTTGGGGGAAAAAAATTCCAAAATGGGTTCACACGTGTCTTAGATCTCTTATTAGATTATAAGCAACTTGGAAGATGGCTATCATGTCTTGTTCATCTGTGTCTTCCGCAGTGTTGTGCTCTTAGTAGATGCTCAATACGTCTGTAGAGTTGACTTGAGTTTGTGTAGACAATGTATGTAACTTCTAACAGATTGATCATTAATTGTCCCTTTTGTTGTGGGCAGCATTATTAAGAAGTCAGTGATACTAAATGATTTCAAGGTACATTCTTATCACTTGAAGAAGACATTTACATGCTGAGCTCTTTCTAGGGTTAATGTATTATGCACCTAAGTCTCCATGCACCAATATGAGAATGTCCTTCTCAGCCAAGAGGTCATTAAAGAAAACACAGTCCCATTATAATGTCATTTTCCCCTTAATTTTCTGATTACTTACATTTGGTTTGGTCCTAATTATGAATACCTTTAATTGCTTTATCACAGTGATGATTAACTGTGCCCAAGTCAAACCCCCTTGAAAGAGAGGACAATTCCTTCTAAAGGCTTTGCATGAATGCACTTAGGAAGAATATTAAGCAAAGGAATAAAGGCTTTCCAACTTCCAGAAGGCTGGTCAGCCTTCTTACATTTTAAGAATGTCTTCCTAGAAATCCCAGGAGTGACTGCCACCTTTGGGTATTTCAGAACTGGAAAAATTCAATCCTTTTTCCTAACATGTTACAATCTGCTGCCTTATTTACATGAATCATTCTGCCAGAAGATAATATTGAAAATAAAATACATGCCAGCTATTCTCTAGAGTATAAAAAATTAAAAAATAAAAAATAAATAAACTTTGAAATCCACGTGATATTCCTGAAAGAGTAAATGGCTGTGTTTGCCTTTGTTTTCCATTTTTGTGTGTAAAATAGCAATGATTGAAATGTGTCATATTTTATAAATTGCAAAGTTTAAAACTCCAATTATAAATTATTTCTTGCTGAAATTGCTTGGTGGCAATCAGCTTCGTTTTAAGCAATATTTAATAGCTGATTAAAGGTGATTCATTTCACTTTTAGATGAAGGCACCAACCTTAGGATATAAGAGAAATAAAACTACGAGATTGTATATTTTAATTCTGTATTTTAATTCAGTTTCTATAAAATGGACATATTTTGAATTTTAATTTATTTTGGGATTAAATCATTTTAATTTAAAGTAAGCACACCAACCGTATTAATGTTTCTGTGTCAGATTTTTTTGGGGAGGAACAATGCTATAATACTATCTTCATTTAAGTCTTACATCCATATTATGTTCTTCTCAGAAGTATCAGTTTATGTATCATAGTGACATCTGTTACCTAGGAGTCTAGTTGATGAAGTTCTTATCAGTCAAATGAAGTTCATTTCCCCCAGTTCTTTCCCACTGAAGCATGGGCCACACGTTGGGGATCAGGATGGGGAGACTGTGCATCCCTTGGTAAGGAGTAGGTTTGGTCTGGGGAGGAAGAAGGTCTTTGCACTGGGAAAGCTGGCACAGATGAGCAGGAGGACACATCATTGTCGATTTATCATCAAGCTATCCTTTCTCCCTTTAGCAAGGCTTGAGCATTTTCAACCTACAATGATACACACTTGCCAAGTATCTCTTTTTCTCATTTTGTCGCTCCCCATTGGAAGGAAAAGTTCATTCAGTGGCTCATTTGCAAAGGCACAAGTGAAGAGAGGTGATGTGTAGATGAGTACCCTCCCTGGCCTTTGTTTGGGGTAGATGCCTATGACACACAGCTGTCCCAGCACTGTGGGGAAACTGCAAGAATCAGAGAAACGGGGACACAAATTATCTGGCATGATGCATTTTCTTTTCATGCTAATTGTCCCTGTTGGAAACTTGGTGTCTGTAAATACAAGGTTGCATGTAACTGTTTTGGATCCTATATCCTTTGTTCCTATTCAGTGGATTTCTCAAAAAGGCTTTAATAATTGAGAATTGAAGAAATAGCACCAATACTTTTTGTTTCCCCTGGGAGACTTTGGTACCCCAAACTGACAAAGCAGGTAAGTTCCTGGTGTAAGGTAATTATCGAGCTTACTGTTTTCAAATATGCTGAAATCTAGGCAGTGCCAATGAGCACAACAGGCCAGCAGCAGGCTGCTCCCCAGCAGAGAAACAATCAGGTCTAGCAGAACATTCAGCTGTGGGGCCAGGAAAGAAAAGCTGACATCCAGATGCCAGTGCTTTGGAAATCTTATCTGGAGTTGTACATATGGGTCCTGCATCTGCTCGGGTTATGTCACCAGTCAGCGTCCAAATTGACACAGCTACCATGGCATGAATAGACAGAGGCACAGCTATATGTCTGGGTCTTTCTGCTAAGACAGCTGTCAAAATCAGTGATGTTGGCCTTGTGAAAGCTAATTTTCAGAAGACCAATCTGGGTATTTTGAGTGGTAGGTTTTGAGCACCCACAATCACTCATTTCTGAATATCCATTGTAGGAGGGAGGTCGTGGTGATAAAGATGTATACACACACATAAGTGTGTGTGTTATGTGTATGAGCACATCTGTGGTTGTGACTTTTTTTGTGGGGGGTTTGGGGCAAAGTAGTAGTGCTTAGGGAAAGTTAGGACCAAATGATTTTGGACAATGATTTAAATCAGTGCATGTTGAATGCACTCTTGATGTGCTTATTCTATCACAGAAATTTGGCTAAAAAGTCTAATAGTGACATTAAACTGTTTTCTCCCCTTTCACAAGAAAAAAGGGACAGAGGCTCACTTCTGTAAACCGTAAGTATTTGCCTTTCAGTAAGTACATTTCTTATTCTCATCATAATGGCCCCAGTAGCAAGTTGAATGATTCAACATACACAATTCACCTTTTCATCTCATTCCCCAGAATCCTCCTTAGACAGAGGAAAGAGTAGGTTTATCTCTTGTTATTATCTCAAGTTAATATCTTGAACAGCAATAACCAATGGACAAATGTATGTATTGGGATCCAATTTATATATCTACTTTCAATTTCAACCGTTTGTTTATGTAATGTGCTATCTTTATTGAAATCATCAATTCCTGATGGGTAAGAGTTTAGGTATAAGAGGAAAGAATGATTTGTGATGTTTGTTCTTTTTTATTTTTCTCTGTATTGGGAATTCATTTACAAACAGTTTTGGAGACTTTAGTTAAGTTGCTATATTCTATTTTATCATTATAATAACTTTCTAGTTAAGCTGTAAAAACATTTGCTAAGCTTTAAACATTGTTATCGAAGTTCACAGATTTTGCAAGATAACACATAATAGTGATTGACATTAATGAGAATCAAGTGGGTATCCTCACAGGCTGTTCATCACTATGTATTCCAATTTCTCTTTTGCAACTAGATATTCTAGCATAGTAAGAATTCACGCTTAGCATTAGTGACATTCCTGTGTCATTCTTAAATGTATTCTGATGGTTTGAGGTGGCCAAATGTGTGTATTCCTCTTTTTTTTTTTTTTTTTTTTTGAGACAGAGTCTCACTGTGTTGCCTCAGCTAGAGTGCCGTGGCATCAGCCTAGCTCACAGCAACCTCAAACTCTTGGGCTCAAGCAATCCTCCTGCCTCAGCCTCCCAAGTAGCTGGGACTACAGGCGTGCACCACCATGCTCAGCTAATTTTTTCTATATATTTTTAGTTGTCCATATAATTTCTTTCTATTTTTAGTAGAGATGGGGTCTCACTCTTGCTCAGGCTGGTCTCGAACTCCTGAGCTCAAATGATTCTCCCGCCTCGGCCTTCCAGAGTGCTAGGATTACAGGCGTGAGCCACCTCGCCCGGCCTGTATTCCTCTTGATCTAACATATGCAGTCAGGGTTGATTTGGTCTGGCCTGTGACCTTAGTGTTGAGGTATTAACATCAAAATGAAGGGATCTCAAGTCACATACCTCCCAAGCTAGGATAGGGGCCTTGGCTTTTTAATTTTAACCTTGATATAACCCAAAATTTCATAAGTATTTATGTACGTTTTGTACCCAGTATTTGGACTATTCAACATCAGGTGAGTAATGATAGTTTTAAGCTACCTCAGTGTTGTGTGGCCAGGGAATGTCCTGTCCTGAGCAAAATGACTGGCCAAGTCCTTCCACAAAGGCAGCTTGGGTATTTGAATGTTGGGCTGGCACTTGGCCTTGGTGAAGAAGAGTGTGTCCTTTCCTCCAGCTCCACCCTCTATGCTGGCAAAATTCAGAAGCCCAGAACTTAGCTGGGGAGAATTTCTGTGCTGCTGTTCAGCCACAGTATTCAATTATCCATTTTTCTGGCCTAACTGTTACTTAGTGGGGAGATTTCCCAGGATACCACATGCACTGCAGGGGGCCATCAAAGCAGGTTTCTGTCCTCATGCAGCTTAGACATTCAGATGCAGAAGTTCAGCAGTCTGGGAGGCTGCCTGCTCTTGTCCCTAAGTCGTACAGAGAGGACAGGAGAAGAGAGGAAGAGCCATGGAAGAGGGACTGTGCCAGGGTAGATGCCCCAGTCCCCAGAGTAAAAGGCTGGAGTGGTGGGGGATCCCATATCACAAGGGCCTCTCAGTGAGATAATGGCTTATTACACCCTAAATTGAATACCAATCCATCAAATATGCATTTATGTAATTACTTACTAAGTCCTGGACCCTGCAATTAGATGCTGCAAATACCAAGAAATAGTCACAGTCCTTATTCTTGTGGATTTCTTCAATCAGGCTAAGGAGGCGGAGAGAGAAATAAATAATTGTGATAAAAGCTACTAGGAGCAAAACTAAAGTCCTGGGAGACTCAAAGAGTAAAGGAAGCCTTGAAGGAGAAGGCTTGATTTCCCCTTACAGAATCAGAGAAAGTGCCATAGGCACTTAAGCAGGAACTTCATGGGTGTGTGTGGTTTTATTGAGTGGAGAAGGATAGAAAGACACCTCAGGTGAAGTGAATGGCATGATCAGATGCTCAGGACTTTGCAAAGGTATAGGAAGTGGTCTATAGAAAGGTTGGCATTGGC
Source organism: Eulemur rufifrons (assembly GCF_041146395.1). NCBI lineage: Eukaryota > Metazoa > Chordata > Mammalia > Primates > Lemuridae > Eulemur > Eulemur rufifrons. Next base: position 68,626,982 of record NC_090984.1, read on the forward strand.
ATTCTATTCATTTTGCTTCAGAAAGTATTTTTGAGTGCTTTTTCTATGCCAGCACAGAGCTGGGCTCTGGCGTTAGTAATAAGTAAGGTATTTCTCACCTTCCAGGAACATACAGCATTATAGGGGACTCAGACATCCACATAGTGATTTCAGCACAGAAGAGGCAGGAGAAGAGTCTAGAGAGAAGGGCAGGTTGAGACCACATGTCAGTGCTTAGAGTTTGGGCTTTACCCCCAAGGAAATGGGGACCTATGGAAAATTTTGAGTTTGGAGTTATGATTTATGGCAGGTGAATGAGAGAGGAAAAATAACAAGTAGGCAAAAGGAACAACCAGGTAGTCGTTGGGATGGTTGTGGGGAAAGGCGATGAGGCTTGAACTTGGGGCTGATGGTGAGATTGCAGTGGAGAAGGAGCTGAGAGAGATTCCAGAAAAAAAAAAAAAAATCTTATTATTCTTCTTCACAGATTGAGAAACTAAGGCTTAGAAAAGGTAAGGAATTCATTCAAATTCATAGCAATAGCAAACAATAGAACTGGAATATGAACCTAGACAACCTATTATAGAAACTGTGTTCCATGGCAGTGGTTAAGAGAATGGGCTCTTGAGTTTTAAATTGGCAGATTTTCATTGTACCTATTTCATAGGAGTGATATGTGACTAAAATAATATAATCCATGTAAAGCCCTTGCATTGTGCCTGGTAAATAGTCAGAGCTTCATACTTGATACTTTCACTACGATTTTATCATTATCATTATTGTGAACACTTTATCCCTCTTCTCACCTTTGTGGGGCGCAGCACCTCTGGTTATTCTGTGGACTCATAAGGTTTGTAGAGCTCATAAAAGGCACAGTTCCCACAAAAGGCACTGTGGGAATTTTAAAGAGAGATACCTTGGTATTTTGTAAGATATGTAACACACTCTTGGCAAGACTTTTCAAGGAGGTAAGTAATGGTAACACTTCAAAACAAGTAAATTATCATTATTAAATACTTTGGAATATAAAAATGTTAGTCACTTGGAACAATTATGACACTAATATTTTATCATGAGTACCTTTTTTTGAAAATTATATATGTTTCCTTTAAGGCAGTGGTCCCCATCTGGGACTGGTTTCATGGAAGACAATTTTTCCATGGGGGGGGGAGGGGGAGGCGGAGCTCAGGCAGTGATGTGAGTGATGGGGAGCCTCTGTATAGAGGAAGCTTCCCTGGCTCGCCACTGCTCACCTCCTGCTGTGCAGCCCCCTGGTTCCCAAGTTTCATGGGAGAAAATTTTGCCACATACAGTGGTAGGGTGGGAGGGGGGAGGGGGTGGGATGTGGGCAGTGGAGTTCTGCAGCCCAGTCCCTAACAGGGCAGCGACCAGTACTGGTCTGCGTCCCAGGGCTTGGGAACCACAGCTTTAAGGTATTTTTAGCAATGACAAAATCATTTCTCTTAACATCCCTTTGAAATCAGCTTTACCATGGGGAAAACAGAAATTGTTATGAGAATACAGCTGGGATGATACACTGGCCATCCTAATTATCCCCAAAATAGTGATGTTATTAGAAACAGAACTTCGTATTAAGTATTATGCTCGACCTCATAAGTGATAGAATTAAACATGTAGGTACTATTCTTTCCTTCAGTCCAGTCATTTACAAAGTGACACTAATGCGACTCCCCCATATTGTAGGCTTGAGTGAGTTTAGCAGGGGCTGCTGCTTGAGGTTGAAGTCACAATCTTAATTTTATTGAATAAATTTTTGTACAACATTAAGATAAAACAAAGAAGTTAAATTTATCTTGATTATTCTTCATCCTGGAAAAAAATAAGCCTAATATTTGTTTTTCCTTAATTTTACAGCTAAAATGTGATTTACCCATCTTTTATAAAGTATAACATTTTTTTAGTTGTTCTGTAAACCAAACACAAATAATTTTTGAATGGGGCCTGTTATTCCTCTCTTTATGTGTGTTCATACTAAGTGCTGGTAAAATTCCATTATGTTTTGACTTGAACATTAAATATTACCTTGAATATACACTTCCCAGCAGTCGTGTTCTGATAGTGACATATTGTACCGTTTGAAGGGTGTCATATGGTCATCTGTCAGCTGAATGTTGTTCCATGGAAAGAATTTTATTCTTCAGATGTCATCTAGAATGCCTCATGTTAAAAAAAAGAGAAATACAACAGTATTCACAGAATTTGTTTGTGAGGAAAGGAGAGATAGGTAGGATTGAGCTAAAGATAGTGGAAAGGTATTAATCCATGAAGAATATAGTCACTTTGTAAGAAAGATAAAAATGTTTATATTTTTGACTAGTTTTAATTTGATAGTGTATTTTCTAGGAGAAAAAAAGAATAGTTCCTGTGAGGACTTTTGGTACCTATTTCTCCTTGTCTTTTGTCCTACAAAGGGTGAAAACAGGATTCCTGGTAGTAATAGGGTAGAAGGAGTGCTGCCTCCCTGCTACAGACAGCAATCTGAGAAAAGGTAGCAGACAATGGCTTATGGTATCGGGGTTAGAGTGATAGAGAAAAGAAGAATGTGTTCTTGCTTCAGAATAATTTAGCAGTCAATATTTCTATCAGTAATATTTCTTTCAGCAGGAATTAAGATGCTGGCCCTTATCCAAAGACACCTCATCCCCCTATTACATTATAGATCTGATCCAGCTGTGGCTGCTTCTGTAGCGAGAGATGAGGGCAGGTCTAATAGCCAATTTGTAGGGTGTACTGCACCAAGTATGTGGACGATGGATGTTCCCCCTCTAAGTGCATTTTCCTTCTCTTTAATCTTTGCCTGGAATATACCTAGAATTTTGCGAATGCTGTTATGTTCCCATCTTTAAACCCATGGGGGAAAGTATGTATTTGTATGTGTATGTTATGTTGCATTTTTAGGATCTAGAATCTATACTTATGTTAGGGATAGGTGACACTCGTTTATTTTTTATTTTGTCACTGTTTCATTACTGAACTCCCTCAAAATTAAAATAGCTGTAGCCTCCCATCTTTCACATTTTAATTGAAAACTTTAGTTCTGTTCCTTTAAAAAAAAAAAAAGTTAAAAAGGCCTGCTGCATGTCCTGCATTTTCTTTCAGAAATGTATACCTTGGAATATTTGTAGATTTTGTTCTTCTACTATCCTATTTATGTTACGTGTTTCTTTAAACTGTTAGTTTCCATCAAGGTGACAATGAGGGAAATGCCAAGGCACAGAAATCTGAAATATTGTAACACCAAAGCAAATAATCAAATATTAAGAGATAAGAATAGACATTTAAAGGGAAGGAAAACAAAAGTCTGTGTTCTTTGGACCACAGCTTAATTCCCTACCAACATTATTAATTTTAAAATTCATCCAGGCTCAGGCTATCTCAGTCTCTTCTAATTTTTGATTAAGAGGAAGAGAGAGAGGTAGCAAGGAGGATAGAGATGGGGCAGGGGGTGTGGGGGTCGAGAGAGAGAGAGAGAGAGAGAGAGAGAGAACACAATATTTTTTTCAGGACTGAGAAGACGCTGAGTTGAAGTTTTTATGGTCAGAAATAGAAAAAGCACAAAGTGAGGCCAATGGTAATAACCTTGTAGTTAATCCTACTGGATGCCACATTATTCTTCTTGGCGCTTCCGGAACTTCAGAGAAATGTTCACCCTTGGGTATATTGATAGCAGCAGAGGGCCTTGGATCAAACTCCCAGATATACTTTATTTCTAACATTCAATGATTTAAAAATGGCTAATTGAATTTCAAATGAATAAGGGAACAGTTGTATTGATGATGATCCCTTTATTACATAAAAACATTTCCTAAGAAATCTGCAACTGAAACATTTCAAGAGCTGGATTTTCAGATTATGGTTGACATTTTCAGTTACAAGAAAACAAGTTAAAAATGACTAAAATTCTTATGAGATCATCTATTTATTGTAAAAGTTAGTTTGATAGAATAGAGAGATTATGCCAATAGTTAAAGTACCTGTGGGCATAATCCCTCTTGTCACATACTGTATTATACTTTGTATGGAAATTAAAAGTTGCTCGTTTTTCCTGTTCTTAACATTAACCCTGGATTGTACATGTATTTATTAAATATAAACCAATGGGAAAGGGAAGAATTAGTATGTTTTGAGCATTTATCAGATGCTATACAACTGAGTTCCTTACATTCACAACCTCCCAGTGAAATAGCTATTAGTATTCCCATTTTACAGATAAAGGACGAAGGCTCAAGGTCACTTACGTAAGTAAATGATGAAGATAGGATCTGCACCTAGGTCTGTCTGGTGCCAGTGACTGTGCTTCTTTTTTTTTTTTTTTTAAAGTTAAATATAAATTTCAGTGTAATCAAAATAATGGAATAATAGCTTAGAAAAGTCCTGAAGTTCAAAATTGAATTAGGAATTATCAACATCCTTTTTTTTTTGAAACTAGTATGATATTCTTTTATGTTTTGTTTTGACTATTTGCATGTTTCCAAGGGATGCCTTGAAGAAGCTAGCAGATGAAATTGTGCTACAGTGTGTTGTTTGTATACTTTCTACCAGAACAAATAAGATTTTACATTTTACTCTTTATGTTACCCTTTTCTCTGCCTAACTCCTGGTCTTAGAGCAAATTAAATTTTTCCTCCTTCCACTGAGTGTTTTTCCTTCCCTCTCCTGTCTCATGTCTTCTCAATTTATAAAATGTGAACTTGGAACCTGGAGGTTAACAGCAGAAAATGATCCTCTCACCGCCATGGCTGTGGGTTGTGATTTGCTGAGCAACTATAGGAAATAATGTTTGCTGGAGTGAGCTCTTCCCACAGATGTAAAATCTACCCCCTTAAACCCTCTGGTGATATTGATGAGAAATTTTCCTTTATCTAGAACATGTTTTTCAAATATTTGTTCAAAGTAAATATATTTATTTTCTAAAATCTTTTATATTTAATAATATGACAACATTTTATATGTGTTGAGGGAAATGAGGAGTGGAATAGTAGTGGCTAATTAGCAGATCATTAATAAAGTGTGCATCTATCAAGAGGTTTTATTTAATTTGGGGCATTGTTAATTGATGATTTCCTTAACCCATCAAAATGATATTTGTTAAGCTGTGGTCACAGTATTTGCTGATAGTTTTTTTTTGTTTTGTTTTGTTTTTTTAAGGAGAGAAGACTATGATGATAGTTAAATAAAAGAATAAAGATGTACTACAAAAAAACAGGTGCTACTAATTAGCATTTCTATGGGTGGCATATATTAGCCAGAGGAGAGACATTATCCAGCATGTTCTCTTGGAGTGTTTGCTCCATTACTGAGGTCCAGTGCCTTCTGCTTCTGGATTTTTCCACTTCAGCTAGTTGCTACCAGTTACATTGTATTTTAGGTATATATTCTTCCTTCACTGTTCCCAAAAAGGGGGGGGGGAGGGGGAAACTTTATTTACTCATGTAACAAACTGAAATAGAGTTAATTTCCAGGTTGCAGCTGAATTATTACAGATTACTGTGTTATAAATGGCAAAAGAAGGGCCCCTTGCCTGTGTGGTAATGCTGTCAGGGACCCCGCGGCTGTTGGCTCAGTTCATGATGTATTATACTGCTAGCATTTCAGTGCTCTCGGGGGATCTCTGGTCCTACCATAAGGTCAAGAGTTAACTACTTGTATTTTAGCTGTGTACTGCTATCAATATTGCTCCTATGGAAACCTCACTTGACGTCATTTTTGAATCTTTGCGACTGTAGTCAAGCTTTAGCAAAAGTCAATAAGAACATTAGACTGTTGTCTATATTATTACTTGCCACTTCCTGCCAGCAATCTACCAATTCATTAGCAGAGAGTTTTGGAACTCTCGCTTGATTATTTATGCAGTCAATAGCAAGGCTTGTCTGCATTCATAATTGTTTGATTTTATGGCCTCTTCTTTAAACAAACATTGTCTATGGTAATGTGATGCCCTGATGGATGGGAAAGGTTTTGTCTGTGAATATCATTTAGATAATTAAAAATGACAGATGAAATCGCCCGCTGTCTTGACCTGTACTTTGTTCCCTCAGTGATGCTGAAGAGATGCTGATTGCTGTCAATCAAAACCCATTGGAGGTTTGTAAATTCTGGCTGCTGTGAACTCTGACCCCCACTGTTGATCTGAAATAGATAATAACCTTGAAATTCTATTAGAATTTAAAAACAGTTTTACTAAAGGGGCATAGTATATATTTCTTCTCCTCTAGAACACAGTTGCTTAATGTCATTCTTTACAATATCCAGAATTAAAGTAAAATATAGTGTTTAGTGAAGCTTAATATAGCAAATGAGAGCAAAGATCTTATTCTATAATCCCAAACTCCTGACTGGAATTCCTTTCCTCTGGCTTGTCCTGTTCAGCAAAACATAAGCTTTTGCCACTTCACTGAACATTAATGGTTAGAATTTCTTTTTGCTAATTTTTACTAATTCTGTTGTTGAATGGATTACTTTCAGCCTAGTGTGATCTGCATATATTATATTTTTCCATATTTATTCTACAATTTTTTTAAAATGCTAGTTCCCAAGCCAAAAGAAATACAACAACTAGATTTTTGAAGACAGTGGGTATCCAAAGGTCAATATTTTTGCCCAAAGTTCTCAACAAACATCATCAAAACCTTAGGTCAAGAGATCAGGTTGATAAATGCATTTGCCTTGCAAATTGTTTTTTATCTTTACTCAGATGCTTCAAATATATCCAGAAGACCCACTGGTATTTAACATATGCATGTAGGTAAATGGTGATGGGAGTGGAAAAGAAAACAACCACATTTATCAGTATCAGAATTGTCAAACTCACTAACAGCAAAAAAATCATTAGCAAATTATACAAGCTAGAAAATTATAACAATTAGGCTTTGACAATTTTCAGTACACTGGTTGTAGAAAAGTACGTAATAACAGGAGCGTTGCAATAAGAGAATTGCAAATAGCAAAGATCTCTTGAAACATAATTGAAGTAGTGTTGGTTTTTCTACTAGAGAAACTTCTTCAGAGAGTTTAATGAATTTGTGAAGGGTCATATGAAGAGTTATTATCATTGTTTTGCATTTTGTAATCAGCAAATACTTTAAAATAATATTAGTTCTGTCAGTACCTCAGTGACAATGGAAAACAAATATTATCATTTATATTTGGCAGTTGATGAAAGTATCAGAAGCATAATTATTACTTTAATTTTGGGGGCATTTATCCAGAATGAACCATTAACTACTAAGGATTAATACTACTTCACAATTAGTTTTTTTTTTCTTTTTTTTTTTTTTTTTTTTTACTTTGGTAAATGTATTCCTTGTAAACATTACCACTTAGGGTAAATTTATTATTGCCTAATGAAAGGAAGTTAATGTAGTAAATGTAGATGTGAATAAATATATATACATACATACACATATATGTATTTGTACATATATATTTCAAGCCTGTCCTTAAAAGCTTAGCCCAGTTCCACCTTTTCAGTGGTAGCTCCTTCCTTGTTCCTGCAAGTCCCCTGGGATGGCCTGCTCCTTGGATGTTTTGGCATTTATTATATATTGCCTTATTAGTGCTTTCATTTATTCATTCATTCACTCAATCATTCATTTTTGAATTCATCAAACAAGCATTAATTAAAGACCATTTAGGTATAAGGCACTTTTCATAGCACTAATTATTCTACATTTTCATCTTATCTCCCCAGATAAATTATAAGCAAATGGACTCAAGGCCCAGCAGCGCCTTCATAGACCAGGTGCCCCTCGTTCTGCATAAGTATCTTTGTCTCTCTTAAGTGGCTTTGCCCCCCTCCACACTAGCCCCACCCAAGGTGCTCAGGAAGCATCTAATTAACCTTTGATTTGGGCTTGTTTCACTTTGGTGTTGTGCGAAGGAGGAATGAGACAGGGATAGTGAAGACCCTATGAACTTCATTGAGACAAATAACTGGCAAATTACTTTTAACTCAAGTTAATGTACTCTGTGGCAGTATCTCTAGTGAAGGCTGAGAGTCTCAGCTCATTTGAGTCATACACATCACAACCATGGCTGATTCAAGAACACGATGATTCAACTCTCAGGTTCTGATCTTAAATTATTGTGTCTTTGACGTAGTCCTATTGGATTTAATGGTGAGAGTACAGTCTCCACTTTTCTTGACTCTGAGTAAATCTGAGAGGTGATTTCAGTTCAAGGAAAATATCCCAACTTTCTTATTTTGACCTTATACATTGTAGAATTCTCTGTTGCCTCCTAGATACATTACGTTTTATATGTCAGAACTATTGTTTGTTTCAGAATTAATTCATTCCACCTCTGCTAATATTTTAAGCCTATTTCACCAGGAGAGAATATCATTTAGGTACTGAAAAATCCTCACTATTCCTGACCTTTCTATTTCTCCTCTATTCTCTGTGATATCACATTCACAAATCTTGCATAATCTTCTGAATACTAGATTTCTTGGTAGGGAAATTTTGTGCACATTTTATCCAATTTCTCTTGGAATTTTTGCGATGCTTAGGACAAAATTGAAAGAATTTCAATTGAACTTATTACCTAATATTCACTATTAATATATATTGAGTGTGTACATATATTAACATTTGTCCATAAAAACTGGCTCTAGTCTGATACAGCATGAACAAATGCTTTATATTAATATATGGGAATTTTGTAACATATAAACATATCCCATTATCAGTTATTTCGTGGTGACCTTATTTATATGCTTACGACTTTCACTCTGTCATATGTGGACACAAATATCATATGCTGATGGTAGTGTTACAATAGATTCTCACAGTATAAGGGAGATATTTATGAAATCCACAGAGATTGATGAATTTGGCATTGAATTAAGAAGGATCTTTCTTACCTTTTAAAAATTAGTTGTAATAATGATATTTAAGAAGCCAATTTTGGCCAAATTCATGTCAGTTTACAGATCTAAAACCTGCTGGTGACCCAGTTCTCTGTCTCATATCTTCTGGAAGAGTGGCATATGATTGCAGCTCTGCAGAAAGATTGAGTTTCCACTAATAATTTTTAAGGACTTACTAAGTGCCAAGCCACAATACTAGGAACTTTCAAACAGACATTATTTCTTTTATTCTGTGTTGCAAATACTATCCCCATTATTTATATTGGAGGAAGTGAAGTTCAGAGAACCTATGTAATTTGTCCCAAGTCTCACAGTTACCAAGCCCTAGAGTTGGAATTCCGGTTTTAATTTTCTGAATGTAAATAAAGGGTTCTTTATGCTACTGCATACTACTTCTGGGTGGCTTCATTACATCAGTGCTTTATTCTCATTAGTCACTTATATAAGGTTAATGATAATAATTTCTTATTGTTGCTAATAATTTCCATTGTACTATGTGTGCCAAGTTTTACACTGTCTGACCTTGTTTTGATTGGTTCTCCCAAGACATATAGGAGATAGGTATCACCATTTACATTTTGGGGATGAGAAAACTGATATATAGAAAGTAACACATCCAAACTGCAAAGTGAATTCAAAAACAAAGCCCAAATTCAACTCCAGCTCTGCCTCCATCCATAGCTCATGCGTTTGACCACTGCACTCCCAGTAGCAGCACATGTGCAGCAGAGCAGGCACTTGGTCAGATAGATGCCTTGGCTGTCAGCTCTCAGAGCATCCAGGTTCTGTTCAGATCAAAAATAGACACACAGGTCCTCTGGTTATTTAACTAAATTCAATCCATTTGGGGGGTAATTTTTGTTTGGCTTCATTTTACTAAGTTCAGCCAAACTGATTTATATGAAGCCTCCAATTATCTTTTCAGCCCACCAATGCCAAAAATTTTGTCAGGGAAACATTTTTCTCTTTTCTCCCTCTCAGGGAGGGATGATTAAGAAAAATCAAGTTCTAGTGGCAGCTGTGTCTCGGAGAGAAGGTTTTTCCTACCTGATTATCCAGTTGTTTTGAGGATGGCAGTTCACACTGCTTGGAGCAGAGTCTAATTTCCTGAAGATTAACAATATTAAAGAAAGTTAAATGAAGCAAACAGCATGCCACACCGTGCAGAGCCCCAGTCAAAACCACACTGCCCAATTCCCTTCTGCTATTGGGAAGATAATTACTGAACCTTTGTTCCTGTGAAGTAAATGAATTTTGAATCCTCTGTATATTTAATTATCCAAGACTGAAGCTTTGTTATTTTCTTTAAAAAGAAAAAGTAAAGGTAACCCCCAGTGGTGTATTCTGAGCACTAATTACTTCCCCAAATCTCATCACTATTTTAACTTGCTCTTAGTAATGTGCCCTAAGAGTTGTTTGGATTTATTAGCGTGCTTTTATACGATGGATATATGACAAGAATGTTTATTTTGCCTGTCTACTTCTAGTTTAACATTGGCTTTCTGTTTGTCTCTAAATGTATTCTGGCCTTAAGTACAGATTTTTTAAAATTTGTGACATAGGTCTAAAAGGGTAAATCTATAAAATATTGAACATACTTTGCTCGTGAGTAGTTCTCATCCATTCTTTGGCAATGGAATTTTTACTGCTTTGGTCATTATTCCTAGATAGCAAGAAAGTATTGATTATTAATTTTTTAAGAGGTTGAGATGGTTTAAATTACCAAAATTTATTTAAAGTATATAAACTGTACATTTGAGTACAAAGTGATTTTTTTTAATTCTAAGGAACTCCTGAGGTTATATTTTGCTACAATATGAAAATTAATTGTGACGATAAAGGCAATGATTACAAGCCTTTCACACTGTCCCCCTGTGACAATTAGCTCCCAATACTTAAGAGTTTGAGCTTTCTTGACATGTAACTGAAAATGGACTATTATGGAGGTTGGCTGTGAACCCAAAGGACACACCATAATGTACTTTATTGGTTGAGGATAACTGTACATTTTAAGGTAATACAGTTGGGTCACCTCTGCTAGATTTCAGTAGCATCACTATAAAAGGTGTCTAACAGGTGACTCTCCTCCAAACTCTGTCATACACTTTGTTTTCATTAGTGAGGATGAACTTTTAAAATCAGTGTATTGTTCATGGAGAGACTCTGACATTGCAGACGGCGTGATCAAAGTGATCGTTTTTTCTTTAGGAACATGGAGTGCTTGCCTCTTCCAGTAGAGCAAGCTAAGGCGGATGTCCCTGAAAGTATGCAGGCTGTTTCCTAAAGAGCAACAAGGAGAATGAGGAAAAAGCCTCCATTAAACTTTGAAAGAGACGTATGTTTCAAACAGACTTGTCAGCACTTCTCTGTAAAAACAGGAGCTCTATAGATGTCTCCTTACCTGTGGTTGGAAAACCACTGCATGCCACACGGAAGTAAACATTACAAAGGTACACATCAGTTTACTAAGTCCTTTCTAAAATATTATCCTGAACCCTGGATTTGTTGTAGTTGAAGTTCAGGGTTTTTATTCTTTAGCCCGCAGAAAGAAGCCGTTTCCTTTCCTTTTGAAGTAGTTATTTTTATTTATTGTGATTTTTAATCTTACTATCCCTAGGTCAAGAAGATTTCTTTATATTTAATCTAAATCTGTATTCAAAGACAGTGTAAAGTAGTGTTTAAGGGTGTGGATTCTGAGCTCTGATTCCACTTATTGAGTACCACACTCAATCATTAATTAGCTGTGTGATCCTGAGCAAGTTGCTGCAACCCTGTGTGCCTTAGTTTCAACATCTGAAAAATGGAAACAGAACTGATGCTTAAAGTCTACAAGGAGAAAGCGTAATAGACACATAACCAATGTCCTATACATGCTAGATCCTTCTATTACAATTTTTATTACCCAATATAATAGCTTTAGTTAAACTTGGGGGGGGGGGGCTTATCAGCAAAAAGTGTATCTACTGCTTATGATAATTAAATTGGTTACTTATTATTTTCCTTCATCTTTTTGTATCGTATTAGAATTTTCTTTATATTTTTAAAGATACTTCTCAAGACCATTTTAGACTAAATGCCTCTTTTAATTCATCATACATACTTGTGATTAAAGGGGATTAGTGAAATATCTGAATCTAAGCACTTAGAAACTCCAGAAATTGTATTTGAATTCCAAGCAAAGAAAATATCTTAAGGGACATCATAACAAGTGTTCACCTGCAAGTGTGGAAATCTTACTCGCACTTTGTTCCCATGGAAATTTCAAGTCAAGTTCTGACTTGTTAGGGCCATGGAGAAAAAGAGTAAAAAATTTTCTGATACTCTGTGGGTTTATTTTAAATCTAAATTCTCACAGTATTAAGTCAAGGCTGAAACCGTTGAATGGATAGAAAATTAGAGGTATATCCTTGCTGTGAAATTGTTCTGCCAGGTAAATTAATGGGCCTAATTAACAAAAATATAAACTGTTTTAGGAAACATGTTGACCAGAATTTAGATAAATAACATAACCAGAGACATTCCACTGCAGGACAGTCCAACTCTGAAGGCCTGTTGCCTTTGCTGGACAGGTCACTTTCAGTGGCATCTGGAAAGATTTTTAGTTACGTGAGATGAGTGGTGGGGGGTGGCGGTTGCCCATAGAACAAGTTTGTCACACCTGGACCTGTCTAGGGTTTCAGTTTCATTAAAGTTGACCTGAGTTAGAAACCAACATATACACTTTTTGTCCTTTCCTTTTTGCTGCTTTTCTTTTCACTTGAAAAGGGATTCCCAAGTGGAAAGAGTAGCCTTGTTAGATTTCATACACGTTAGATATTGCAGAATGCAAAGTTATAACGGGTCTTTTGTAGTTTGTTCGTGAGTTAGCATACTGAGGCCGTTTTCAAGATGTTAGAAAATTGCCTTTTAGAAATCATTTTCCCGTTCCGAGCCTTATGAAAAACAGGCCTCTGATGTACCTTGCAATATTTATTAATTTAATTGCAGAAAGCTGGCAAGTCTGAAAATTGGATTTCCGTCTTGGAGCGTTGCTAGTCAGAGGCCACTGAAGAGAGTGTAGGGTGGGGGATCTTCTCTCCCTTCCTGGGGTGCACTGTTACCCTGGCCAGAATCCCACTTCCGTCACAGATTTCAGTAACTGCAAACAGCTTGGGAGCTTTCCACACAGCCACCTTACTTCCAGGAAACTGGGCTTTGTGCTGTTGGGTAGGGAAATGTTAAATACGGCAAGTTGCAGATTGGCGGGTCCTTGTCTTTTGAGGGTGCCTTAGAAAAACAATTAGCAATGTCGTGCTACCTCCATCAGGGACTCTCGAGTCAGATTCCACTGTGGCCCCAGCTCTGCTGTGTTCCTTTAAGCACCTTTCCTTCCTCTTTGTAAACTGACCTCCTGTGAAAGGAGGTGGCATTTTGCAGGTTAAATGAAACCATACATATAAAGCACTGCTGAGTATTCAATCAATATTGATTACTATAAAATATATCTATTCAGTTTATTATTATTCCGTGTTTTTGTATAGCAACAATACCACAAAAAGACTCTCAGCCCACACCAGCTGGAAACACCACACAGTACTTTGAAGAATGACCGGCTGCCTGACCCCCATGCAAAGGTCTGCATTGCAGGAGATGCCGGCAGGCCTTTGGTAGAAATGCTCTTCCTCGCAATGTAGCAGGGAGGCCCCTTTCTTTTAAGTTGTAGAGAAAAGAAATGTAACCTATCTTTCTATATTCTGAAAGAGACCACGGCATATCAATACAAACAGATATTCATCTGGACAAATCATGGCTAGTCTCTCCTATCTGCTATCAGCCATGCAGTTCATTAAACATTCTAGTCAGAAAGTCCTTCCATGTGTCTGACTTACATATCTCATGATATATGTGTTTATTTCTGTTTTGTTGATACTTGAAGTGCCTTTCAAAATCAATATATGCTGAGTTTAGTGGTATCCTTTGTGCCCCGAAGCTCTTCACAGGCATTTTTCTTATTAGTCTGAAAAATCCCATTTAAATCATCAAGTTTAACTTGGTAATCCCCTCAATCCCCTTAGTGTCAAACTGAGACTTGAAATAATGTGACCACTGAGAAATGGGCTGAAAAAGCAGTGCTCTTGGGTTCTGGCCAAACTCTAACCCTTCTTTCGGGAGGTGCTTCTCTAACTAGACTGGGTGGAATGGTGTGACAGACATCCTCAGACCCTCCACCTCCCGCTGTGCTGGCTCTGCACTCAGCTGGCAGGCCTGCAGAATCACCTGGCGACTGTCCTGTGGGGCTAGGAAAGTCTACTCATCCTCTGTGGTCCCTCTTGAGACTTGCAGATCAGAGAGTGAGAAAGCTTAAGATTCGACAAAATGGTATCTGCCGTCGCCTCCTCCAACTCTACCATCCTCAGACATGACAGTCAATTTTCTGCAACTCTGTCATCATCCTATAATTCTTACAATTCTCTTACTCACCTATGCATTCTCTCAATGGGCATTTATCACGTGACTTCTGCGTGCCTAAGTGCTGTCTGCAGAGGCCTCAGGCCCTGGCTTGGCGCCCCATGAGTCCATCAATACAGAGAAGCACTGTTTTGTGACAAGGGCTACTAAGTGGCTGTTGATGTATGTCAGCTCAGTGGCTGATCAAGTTCCAGCAAACATTATGAGGAGAGAGTACCCAGCTATCAGTATGTAGAATAGGGTTAGAGAGTAGTGGCTTCCATACCTCTGTAGGTGAACACATTTATAGTATGTGCTGAGACCTGGCACTGGCTGGGGCTTTAGAATTTCTAGATCAAAGAGGAACCCCAGAAAAAGCTCTGTGAGCAATAGAAGGTCACCAGATAAAACTTTCAATACCTGTTTTCATTTTTATCACTCATTGCATTTCCCTACAGTTGCAGCACTTATTTTTTTTTTAAGTAAATGTTTCCAAAGTCAACAAAGTTTTGAAATATTAAAGAGAAATAAATGAACTAGAACATGGAAAGATGGTTTGCTTGCAGGAAAATTGTGATATTTTTCTCTTCATTTCAAATTAATATAAAAGCAGTTTCCTAAGTACAATGGAAAGCTTGTTTGTTTGTTTTTATAAATAGGGATTTTTTAAAAAGCATAAGAAATATGGACCTCATTCTCTGATGCTTTGCAGGAGGATTGTGATTTTTTTTTTATAACTTAGGCCTAAGAAAAATGCAATAGTACAATACATCACTGATACAACAGTCTGATAGATTATAAAATGTTTAGTGAGTGTATTCCGCTTAGACCAGCAGGAACACCTGCTTCTATTATTCCATCACTGATAAAATGGTAAATAGCCATGTCAGTCATGCAGCTTTACATAAAGCCACACAGTTTACATATGGGTTTGGTCATTTGAATGGAATTACATGGGGTTTGTGTTCAATCTCTTCATTAAATGACTCAGTAAAATTATGGGGTCATGAATGGACAGCGGCACCATTTTAATCTTTGTTCATTTTATCTTCTCCTCTCACTCCCTACTCCTCTTCATTGCACCTCCTCCAGTATAAACTGGAAGATGAGCCTTCATGGCTTAACTGTTACCGTGATCCATGGGTAATGATGGTGGGCATCCAGACGGTCAGTCTGATGTCATTTTTATCTGTTTTTTCTTTTTTACCAAAACAGTTCGATTTCTCTCATCATAAATAACTATGGCTTCACATCTGACAGTCCTGCATCCCTTCCTTAACCAGTTCAGTTAAGCAGTAACTACCAGTATTTGAGAACAAAAAGTGCAAACGTATGCAAATGTCATGAAGGCAATGCCATAGAACAGTAGTAGTCATGATGCAGCGTCCCCTCAGTGACATGGGAAGTAGGGGCCCAGGGATCAAGGGAAATGGTAAGAAACACTTTTTTCTCTGAGAACACTCTTTTATTCTGGCTGAAAGGACTGGCAGGTGCTGCCTGCAAATCAAAGTAGCATGTGGTATGTCATACTCTCTTTGGACTGAAGGACTGAAACGAAGTCCTTCATAGGGTGTGAACTTTTTGTCAGTATACCGTGTGTGGTGGGAACTCTGCTTTTCTCAAGAGGCTAACAGGGAAATATACTTTAATGTTGAGTCATTACTGTTTTATTTTCTTGGCTTAATGGAAGGGGCCTCTGGTAGAACTGATGAAACACACAGCACTGAGTGAATTAGGGTCTTGCTAACATGATATGCAACACACCTAAGCAGAAATCACCTTTAAGTTAGAATTCTGTAGTGCATACTCCTTTTTTAAAATTTTTTCCCTTTTTCCTTCTTTTTAGATCTTACAGCTAATATCTGTTTCATTTTATGTAAATGATCTCAAATATTATTTATGTAGTTTTAAAAACTAATTACAAAACAGTTCTTAATAAATATTTTCATGCTCATAGAGATATGTGCCTTTTTATATTGATGACCTGGTTTTTACTCCTTTGGCTATTAGAGCCTCAAATATTAATTAGAAGCCACCTAGCCTAGATATCTACATTTAACAATGCCTAAAAAGATTGTATAATGGAGACTTTATGAAAGTAACACAGGAAGTAAGGAGAATGACAGATTCTACCCTCTGGAATGAGGATTATATATGGTTTACTCTGTGTTAACTGACAAGATCACACACAGAATATATTCAGGGGTTCTGATAACCAGTTCCTCCTCTCTGGGAGACCGGTAATGTGGATGAGGGAATTTTTCTGTTCTGGTCATCTTTGTCTGTCTGTCCCATGTTGCTCTTGTTCTCCCCTGTCTGTATTATAATGCCTGCATCTTTCCTTAAGACCTGTTTACTAAGCCCAGGGAGTTATTACTCTTTGCTTTTGTATCTACTCAAGTCCTTGGTCTTGATTTCCACAGAAAGCTTTGCTTCCAGTATGCTCTGCACATTGTTGGCTGCCTGCTTTATTCTGGTGGGTGTGGCTCGGAATGGCTGCATGTTGCCGCAGCTCTCTGTCTCAGTTACCTGGATGATCTGGACTTGCGCTTTTCGTCAGCTGCATCCTCTCTGCACTCAGCATTCAGAGCCCCGTGGCATGGGGCAGGTGTTTTAAATCCCTGTAGGCCATTTCTGAACAGAATAAGAGCTGAAATTGGATCTTCCACGGGGCAGAGCAATGATGTGATGTATGAAGGACACTGCTCTCCTTCCTCTCACCTCAGAAGTAATTCACAAGTGGGTAACTCACAAGCACTTAATCTTTCTATATATTTACTCATATAAATAACAAACAAATATAAAGCAAATGCACATGAATGAAACCATGAATTTGACTGCTTCTTTATACATTGATGAATTTGGCCAGATTTGGTCTTTGTTATTTTTTAAAATCTCACAGCATCTGTGGAGACGTAAGTTCCTTTCTCGATAACAACAGGTGATTTGGATTAAAGTTTTGAAAAGCCATTTGCCCCCACCATTCCTGCACTTAGTTTAGCAACCTTCTGTTGGATAACATTTAACTAAGTCTATTAGTCTATTAATGTCCTGTACTAGCATTATTTTTTTAAGAGAGCTGTGTGTGTTACTATATTAATTTGAATCTACTGGGAACCTCCTTTACTGTGGTTTTGTATTAGCTCATCCTCTTGAGCAAAATAAAAAATTAAAAACCTAAAAATTAAGGAGAGAGAACAAGAGATCTGGTAGTCTGCCTATGCCTATTGTGATAAATTTTTTACCCAGGAAATATAAGCAGGGAAAAAGAATATCTTTCAAAAGCATAAAGTCTCAAACTAAAATATCTGAAATCAAGTAGCATGTCATCAATGTATTGAGAAGAATATACATTTAGGATCAAGCCTCTCTCCTCAGAATATAACTAGTATAGCAGGACCTATTGCTTGTGTTTGTGGTCACCCTGACACTGGTTGTCTGTCTTAAAATATTTAGCCATGCACTGCCCACTCCTCTCCTAAGCAAAATGGCCAAGAAATGTGAGTGGGCATGGTGGGAAGACAGTGGAGTGCAAAAGAAGGGGGGAGAAAAGCAGAGTCAAGTAAGAAGCAGAGAGAAGCAAGATTATCAAGAGGAAAAGAAGAGATTTCCTGCTTTGCCAGCAACCCTGAAAGGGTCAGGAATCTGTTGGCCACAGAAGGTCCTGACTTCAGTGTCTGTGACTCTAATAGAAGCTGGCCTGTGCCTTTTATCCCCTCATGGGCATCTGGCAGAAGGAAGCTGAGAAGAGGAAATGGATAATCCTGGACCAGCTGGTTTCCTGCAGCCCTTCATTCACACCTTCCTCTTTTCCACAGAGCATTAAGTCAAAGTCTGTCTCTTCATTTAGTCTGTAGCAAAGTAATTTGATTCAAAACTGCATTTTAAAAATACAGAATCAACACCACAGAGTAAAGCTCACAGAATGCTATTCCTGATAGTTTTTACGCTATGCCCACATCTGGGGTGGGGAGAACAGAGAGGCCAAGTACACTGGTTTTAACCAACTCCTGCATTTCTTTAACCTGGAATCAAAATTTATAAATACCTTCAGAGAGTGTGCTTAGAGGAGCAGACCCTTCTAATGGCTTGTTAGCTTAACAATAAATCATTGAAGCTACTAATTTGCCTATAAACATGGGATCCCACTGGAATTGCCCTACACAGTACAGTTCAAAGGGCCTAATAATTGCCCTGTTCTTTTATATGGAACTGTTTCAACCCCTGCTGAGACTCTGAAGATTAAGAATGTAAAGGGAAGGAAAGCTTTATTCCCTGTAAACTTGGCTCAAGACCTACAAATTATCTGTGGTCCCTAATTGAACTCTTTATTTCCCCCAACTGAAGCTCTTCCTGGATGATGCATTTACATGGTTAATTTTCTCCCCACCACTGGGTGATCTGTGTCCCAGCTTAGAGGTGGTGCCATCCCTTGTAACTCCCCACAGAACTTGGAAGGCCATTGCAAAGACTCAGTGAACATTGGTCTTGACTATAGAAAGTCTATGAAAGCCATCTCTTCCTAGGTACTTTTTGGTACTCCTCAGAGGAAAAGTGTGAAGTTACTGCTGAATGGGTATGTCATTTCCTTCCAGAGCGTATCCTTGGATCTTCATGTCTAAATTAAAGCAACTCTTCTGCTTCGTTTTAGGTAAATTTCTTGTAATTCTTAGTATTATGTTGATTTACATGATTTACCATTTTTAAATCAAAAACATTGAAATGTAATCAATAGAATGTGGTGTAATATAATAGAAATGGAGACTGGCTGCTTCCTAGAATGTCATCCTCTTGTGTAAGTACAGACTGATAAATTACTGCCTACTTCTCTCTTAGAAATTTCAGTGCCTTTATTTTTCTCTGCTTTCCATCTTCCCCATCTTCTCATTTTTTTTTTTCTCTTCCAACTTCTGTTTGAAATGAGTTGTGAGGACTAAACACAGATACTCCCAGGGGCTGTGGCCTTTCCCTGCCCATCTAGTGTGAGACAGAAGTTACTCCAACCACAGATGAACACTCTACTGCCTTTTTTTTTTGGCCAGGATCCACTCAAGAAACATGTACAGTATCCATAGAATGCTTCATAGCCTCCAGCGATTCTCTCACTTGGGTAACTAAAATGAAAAACAGAAACAAAATCTGAACATCGAAAAAGTTCTGACTCAGCAAAATAAGTGAATTTTCAAACATTGCTCTCTTGATTAAGGCTGAGTATAAAAGCAGACAGAATATAGGAAATTCCAGTGTGGAAGTTACTGAAATACTGTGCCCTATCTCATTCTTCTTTATTAATCGCCATACAAGCATAATTCTTAAAACAGCTTGAAACAAAAATGCTAATTGAACATGCTCTGAGTATACATGACTTCCCTCAAGCAAGGAACTAGAGAGAGGAGTATTCTTTCCCACATTTCACCCCTGATTCATCAGTACTAGATTGTCCTCATTTGTAAAATCTAATTATTAAAACTTGGCTGGTTATCAGGAGTTCACTCTTCGGGTCTTCGTGGCCGTACCTTTAACTTTCCCTTCCAGGGCTGGGTCCTTTCCGGTCAGCTTGCCCTTGGTTCAGACATGGTGGAAAAACATCCCCAGGTAGGTTGAGTATTTTATCACTGGCCAAATTGTCCCTGATTCAACCTTGTCCTAACCCACATTTGCCCTGTCACATGCCATACACATGGAAAAGGGGAAAATAACTCTGCCCTTCTTTATCTGTTCTTTCTGGGAAACAGCCAAACATCCTTTTAAAATCAAATGCCTGTATAACCAGAGGCCATTGGCCACCATCCAAACATTGGTCATTGAACACCTTGCATGAGGTAATTTTCAATTATCTTATTAAACCGAAACAGGAACCTGGTCTTGTTTCCTTTGATTATAAATGTAACTCATGTTCTTATGCCTGTTAATGGCAGTGCTTGTGGGGTGCCAGTAGTTTTCTGGGCACTGTCCCATAGGAAATGCTATCTGGTGTCCTTTGTGAAGGAAGATGACAGGAACAAAGAAGCTGAGCGCAAGACTACTCGGTCGTTTGTTTATTTCAGAGGAGGGGTGCTGGGATGTGGAGTTGCATGCGACCAAATATGGTGGTGATGTTTTACAGCATGACAGAAGTTTTGGAGATTTCTGTGATGGAGTCCTTAGGATGAAAGTGGAGTATATGGAATATCTTGAGGGAAAATGTCAATTAGTTTGCTGATGTTACGGCCTAATCTTCAGACACAAATGCTTAAGCAATGGCAAAACAATCAGACCAAAGGATATCAGGAAGCATAAAACTGCTCTTTCTAGAGCTTCCAAGTTATCCCACTGATAAAATCATCTGAATGTTTCATGCTTTTGAATTAAATGCTTAGATTACTTTATTTGCTGAATAATTTCAAAGTTGGGTTCATACTATAAGCTCCATATGATAAAAAAAAAAAAAGTGTAGCAATTAGTGAATTTGTAGTGAGGGTAATTGAGAAGCCCCACTGAGTGATTCTGAGACAGTACTGAAGGATAGTAGCTGATAAGAGGAGCAGCAGGGTAAATAGAAAAGCTTAGGAACATAACGGGAATTTATCAGAAAAGAATAATTGCTTTCCTATTTTAGCAGCCCCTATGCTGAAAAATATCCCCCTAAAACAAAGTAAAAACATATGTTTATAACATAGGGTTATAATATATGTTAAAATAAATATATGTGGTTTTGGGTGGAGAGATTGTGGAGTTTCATCTCAGCTGAGAATTCTAATTGTCATTATTATATACTTATAATTTTAAAAGATGACAAAACACCTCTATATATGTACTCTCTTATTTTTTAGTAAAGTACTGGCTTCAATAGAAAAAAAAAAGGGGCGGGGGAGGCCAGGTGTGGTGACTCACAACTGAGTTCGAGACCAGCCTGGGCAACATAGCAAGACCCCATCTCTACAAAAAAATTTAAAAATTAGCTGGGCATGGTGGCACTTGCCTATAATCCTAGCTACTCCAGAGACTGAGGCAGAAGAATCACTTGACCACAGGAGTTCAAGGTTGCGGTGAGCCATGATGCCTCCACTTCACTCCAGCCTGGGTGACAGAGAGAGACCCTGTCGCTAAACAAAACAGATACACAGTGTAACTAAACATTTTTCTGACCTGTGTCTTTTGAAATGGGGGAAAGCAGGGTTTATTCAGTACACCAGTGTAATCTGAAAGTGGAAAAAAAGTACAGAAAGTTCAGTGAGATTCATTCATCAACTGTGATTCCAGAACAGTCTGTCCCTGGGCCTTTATACTGTACCCCAATTGAATACTACAGAAAAGAGTCAGAATGTGGACTTCTAGTTGTTCTAAGAATGTGGAATTGTATTATTTCATACCCTGAGTGAAAGCCTAGCATAGCAAAAAACAGGAGGGAACATCTAAAAGAACAAGAATGGAGGGACACTTCTAAGACATCTTATACGTTAAATATTTTGCAAGGAGTTGATATGTTAATTATATCAGAGAATACCTCAAGTTGTGAATGACTGGGGTACTTTTCTGTCCTCTTTGTAGCTCTAACATTGGCAGTCCCAAGTTAATTTGATACTTTTTTCAAAATCATTGCATAATTAAAATCAATTTATAAATATTTATAAACTTATTTCATTAATCCTTTTCTGGTCTAGTGTCATGAAGCTGCATAAGTCCAAGAAATTAAAAATAATAAATGAAAGAAACTCTTGAGTCTTTCAGTCATACTAAAGTTTACCAAATATGACTGAACTCATGTAGCTTTTCTGCCCACCGTTAAATTGCGGTGACAGTTACAGATTCCAGAGGCTTAGATTGACTGCAACACATTAGTTTATTTAAACTTATAATGCTACTCTTCAGTTAACACTGTTCATCTGCCCTTTCCACATCTGTCACCGTATTTCAGTCTCTTTTTCATCACACTGTAATGATTTTTACCTACTCCTAAATTGTCCCGTTTTCTTGCCTTCAGATGCTGGTTAATTTAATTTTTCCTCTACACATTCCTTGGATTAATAACTAGAATGCTATCGTTATTTTCATTAATTCCCTGGTTTAGAAAACAAAAAAATTATTACTTGTCATTTGCAGTCCAGAATTCTTTTGCAAATATTCAAGGCTACTTCTGATCATTACAGAGATGGGTCCCAAACTACATTTTGGCTCAAAAACAACTCTGCTCAGTGTTTCTGGGTCCTTTGTGGATTTGAGTTATGCAGCCTTTTGAAGCACGGTCCTTCTTAGAGCTCCAGGTTACCACTTCCTATTAACTGGAGTTCACACTTTGGCTGAAACCAGGTTTCCATCTAGGCTCTAGCTCAGTGTTTTGGGGCATTTTGCCCTTGAGGAGACATTTGGCAATATCTGGAGACATTTTTGTTTCTCACAACTGGGAAGTTGCTACTGGCATATAGTGGGTGGAAGCCAGGGATGCTGTTAAACATCCTCCAATGCACAAGACAGCTCTCATAACAACAAATCTTCCAGCTCAAAATGTCAACAGTGCTGACATGGAGAAACTCCATAGCTCTAGCGTTCACTACAATTTGTCTAAATTACAAACCAGCTTTTTAAATGTGATTACCTACCATTTTTGAATATGCATTTCTTTCCCCCTCCTCTTTCTTCTACTTGAAATGTCTTCCCAACCATCTATAAGTGCTTAGTTTCAACCTACTAGAATTCTAACCATTCTTTCAAGCTCAGCTTAGCTTAGATGTAACCCATTCCAATGATCATTCCATTTGACAGTGAATGCTCTCTCTTCTAAATTCATACAGTGTTTGGTCTTATAGTCTGGTAATTTTATGACAGGCCACCTTGTAGAGTAGTTATGTCTATACCTTATTTCCCACTTTGGGATATTTCTAGATATTATGCAACTCAATGTACAATGTCAAGCTGAACTACATGGCTCCTAAGACGTGGACTCTATGTCTGTATAGTTTTGCATATTTTAAATCATAGCAGAAGTACAACTTAGGATTTATCTTTTTTTCATCTAACATTGTAATATGCTTTTTTCATAGTGCTACGATGTCTCCAAGATTATTTTAGTAGCCATGTAATAATATTTAGTCAAGTTGATATGCTCTAATTTATTTAACTAGTTT
This sequence comes from Eulemur rufifrons, assembly GCF_041146395.1. NCBI lineage: Eukaryota > Metazoa > Chordata > Mammalia > Primates > Lemuridae > Eulemur > Eulemur rufifrons. The sequence goes on from NC_090984.1 coordinate 68,650,382, forward strand.
CCTCTCAAAGTTAATTTGATTTTATTTTTTGACACAATCAGTAATATCATGTTGAATATCTTTGCTATGTAGCTTTTCTACCCTTCATGTGCAATATTCCCTTTGAACAAATTCCAAAGAATGATCTAAATGGTTGGCATGTTTTTATTGCTAGTGATATGTATTGCCAAATTTATTCCAAGTCATCTTACCAGTTTAAATTGCCAGTGGCAGTGGTTAAGGAAACTGTATACTTGAAAGGGTCAGAAGACCTAGGCTCTAGTGACAGTTCTGCTCCTCGCTAATTGTATGGTCTTAAGCAAACTACTTAATCTGTTTGATCATATTTTCTTACCTGTAGAATGTGGATAATAAACCTGTATTGTAGGGTCATGAGCATTAAATCAGTTAATGTCTTTAGGAGTGAGTTGTCAACCATAAAATGGCCAATGATCATTCAATGAATACTTATTCAAAGCCTACTACTATATGCCAGAATCTGTGCTAAGAGCCATGACTACAGAGATGAATATAATCTTGGCTTCAAGGAATTCTCGGTCTCGTGCTATATGATTATTACAATATAATTTTAGTTACAAAATTATGAAGAAATTAATTTTTAAATGATATGAGGGCTTGAAAACAAAGGCAGTTTATGCAACAAGAAATACACATATGAAAACTTACCAATTTAATAAGATCATTGTTAGATTTCTGGGGTTTCTTTCCCTCTCCTTTTTTCTTTTGAGATGGGGGGTCTCACTCTGTTGCCCAGGCTGGAGTACAATGGCATCATCATAGCTCACTGCAACCTTGAACTCCTGGGCTCAGGTGATCCTCCTGCCTCAGGCTCCCAAGTAGCCAGGACTACAACTGTATACCACCGCACCTGGTTAATTAAAAAAAAAAAAAGAAAAAAAATTTTTTTTTTTTTATAGATGGGGTCTCTCTGTTGTCCGGGCTAGATTTCTTTTGATAATATTACCTGGCCAGCTTATCTCTAGCCTAAATCACAACTACATTTCCTTGCTGGAATATATTTAGTGGTTTTTCTTCCTCATATGTTAGGACAATGCTTTTTTATTGCTATACTCAGATGTGAATTTTTGTTCCTCTTTTTTTTCTTCTGGGAAAATTCAAAGCATTTTTTAAAAGATTCCATTTGCTACTGCTGTCATTTTTTTATCCCTTTGTGAGGCACAGGTCTCTGGAAGCTGCATGAGGGCATGGCCCCACTTGTATCTGTTGTGTGACTCTCCCATCAAGACTGCTTTGCTTCAGAGTAACTGGGAGTATTTAGGAACTCCAGCATCCTTAGATCTAGCTTTTGGAGATAGATATTGATTTTTCTGCCTTTGAATATAAAGGCCCAGAGTGAGCCCTTTAGCTCCTCGTCTCTGAGCGTGCTGGGCATCAGAAGCTGAGGATATAAAAGTAACTGCAGGAAAATGCATCAGCACCGGCAGCGTAAAGATTGCTGGTGTGAACGGCAGTGCGACAGAAGTTCTTGACTAGGGACCAGAAGCTGCAAAAGCAGATTGTCCATGGGCAGCGATAGCTTATGTAGATAGAGATAATAAAAGAATGTTACCACTTTGTATGCACCCCTGAAAAGACTTTAGACTATTACAATGCAAAGTGTCATTTCTGCCTTATCTAAATTTTGCCCTCAGCTACTTGACTGACCTAATCAAATCTGGGATCTTCAGAATTTTAGAGGAAAATTCCCTTCTTTCTGGATGGAGCTTTGGAATAAAGCCCATCATGTTCCAGCCTCTTCCCCATTATTGCTGTTAAAATACACCTATAATTCTTGACTTAGTCTTTTCATAGTAGATCATAAATGAAAATCAGTCTTTCTCTTTTGATGGGTTTTTTCTCTTTCCTTTATTTTTCTCAGAATAGAGTGAAACAGATTATGTCCTTAGTTATAGATGCATGCTATGTGAATATTGCAATATTTCCAGGCATTTTAGTTCTGTTTGCAAATAGACACAGAGCAAGCTTCTATGGGTGCAGGTAGGTAGGACAGAGCAGAAGCTAGAGCAAAATACCTGCCCCAAATCACTTCAGTCTAGCAACAAACATTAGCTTTCTTTTCCCTCTTCCGAGTCAGCAAAAGTAAGAGGACACAAAAGTTAAGTTGGTAGAGAGAAGTAGAAATCTTTGTTAATCTCTTGTTTTTTTTTTCTTTTTCTTATTTTAGTATTTTAGATAAAATTAAATCATCAGGCATCCCTGTGAGATATAATGGAAGAGCCTCAATTAATAGGTTCCTTCAATTATATCATGAGTGGTTTGAAGGAAAAAAAAGAAGTAAAATTCAACCTCTAATTGAAAAATTTCTTAAATTTTTATGCCAAGCATTTCTGCTTCCTCACTCCTATCTTTTCCACATTACTGACAGTTTTTACTGCAAATCTAAGAAACAACTGAAGCTTTCATCCACACTCCTTTCCAAACCTATAATCTGTCATAGAGCCTTTCTTTAAATTTCTTTTTGGGAATTTAATTATTGATTTCTGGCAGGTGTTACCACCAGGCAACTACTGTACTAGAAACACTACCTTCTGGAGTAGGGCCACTTAGAGTCAAGGGAGGACAATTTGAGGGCAGTGGCATTAGCTTTGGTGGTGGATAGGGAGTTTAGATTCTGATAATATCCATTCCTTGGGAATTACTAGTCAAAAGAAATCAATAAGCTTTTAAACAATGAAGGCAATGCAGAATTGCATTTAAACTATGAAAGTTGCATAATTCTAGAGTAAAAATACATAAAAAATTTGAATGGTAGAATTCCCTTCTCCCTATACCACTCTCCAATCTCTAAGACATGCCAAAAAAAAAAAATTCTCTATTACTTATTAAGTGTGAATCCAGTACCCTCGGGTTTCCTGAGATATGCAAAACACCCAAATTTCATCAATAAATCTATTTTGCAACCATGGTGCGTAAGACTGTGCTTCTGCCAATATGTTCGTACTGTAAATGAACAACCTCCATGCAGAGCCTCAGAGTTACATTTAAAGGATTCCAACCTTCTATATAATCCACTAGAGAGAGTTTATCTGCAATTTTTATCTATACTGTAAATGGAAACTTTCTCATTTTCACTGTTAACCTTGTCAGGAGATTCCATCCTTATCAAGTAGTTGATTTACATTGTTCCACAAAGTTTTTCCGGGTCTCCTGTTGGCATCATTGAAAAACCCATGAATACTACAAGGGAGCATAAACGCGCACAAGCAAAGGGCAAGAAGAAGAGGAAGGAAAATACTTTTAGAAGTTATTTCCAATTGGCATTTAACTAGAACAAAACTTTTTTTTTTTTTTTTTCCTGTTATTCCTGGATTGGGCCTTTTTAGCCTTTTGGTCTAACTTAACTGTGTCCTTCCCTCTTTGAGCAAAGCTTTTATTTCGTTTTTGTCCTCCCCAATCTTCTTTCTATCCATGTCTTATACTTTCTTCAAAGTCCACCTCAAAGTCCATTTTGCCTTCAAGGAGACTTTTCTGATGTTGTTAATCCTACTTTATATTAAACACCTTCTGCAATCTTCTCCCAGTAGTATTTTGTATGTAAATCGGCCTATATGTAAATCACATGTGCACACAAACGTACCATAGCATATTTGGAGACGCAGACTGTAGCATTCCCCTGAGTATGGAATCCGTGTATGAAGTGCTTCCCATCTTCACCATGGTTTCTCCATAACACAGCTCTTCATAGTCTCCATCCAAGGTAATCATGGTCCTACATGTAAAAATTTCTCAATCTGCCAGTTAGTTATGTGTTTTTGACTCTGCCTGTTTCCTATTCAGGCTATTCATTTCTCTCCTTCTTGTAGTATATTTCGTTTGCATCCTGTAAGATGCTGCTCCAGTTTTTCCTTTTTTAGAATCTTTTTCCTGATTAATCCTGTTTCTTTCAAAAAAATTTTTATTTGGTTTCCTTCAGCACATATTGTCATCTATAGTGTAAGACTTTTCATGGATTGAAGTGTTATATTTAATTGCTCTTTTGGATTGTACAATATCCAAGTTTCTTTAGCTCTCAATTTCACGAAGCTCCCAGAATGTCTTTGTTCCCAGCTATATGGGAATATCTCTGCAGCAAAACTTTCTCTTCTTTTTGTATTTTTAAATCAAGCTTTGTACACATCAAGCGTACAATAAGTGCTTATGAACCAACTCCATCCTCACAAGTAGGAAGCTACAGAAGATGGCTTAAGCTTCAGCATGCATGATTTAGGTTGAACATAAGGGATAAATTCCCTGATAATAAAATTGATTGAAGGTGAGAACAAGGTATTGAAGAACAACAAGGACTCTTTTCCCTGGAGATCTCTAAAGGGAAAAAAATAATTTATCTTGGATGGAGTCAGGGCACTAGACTAGAAGATGTACTGAGATTTTATCTGGCTCCAGGATTTTATTAAAATCCTAAATGATAACACTACTTTTATAACATGTTTCTGGTGAAGGGTTTCTAGTTTTTTGTTTTTTTTTTTCCTGTTAAAGAAAAACTCTAAGCAAAAATAACATTGGAAAGTCTAATTTATTTTTGTAATGAAATATAGACCTCGAATAATTAAAACATGGATGAACTACATGTTCCTGATAATGTATTTGCCCAGCACTATTGAATAGCTTTTGTTCTATTTGCTTGTCCTCTTCAAAAATCCAAGGGAAAAATAAGTTTAAAAAACCTTTCTTTTCCTGCCTAGAAAATGACAATAATTCTATGAGAGATAGAGATATTCTATTCTTATGCCATCACAAGAATTAAGTTTCTCTTTTTATAGAAATAAGAAAAGCTGAAAAGTGAATTCAGTAGTTTCTAACAACTTATACTTTCTATTATACTGGTGGACGTTGATATTTGTACCTACTTGCATATTTCTTCTGAGCTTTAATTTTTTCCCTTCTACTTCATTTATTTTTCATTCTTTTAATATGGTTTCCAATTACAGAAACGCGGTTTCTGGGGAGAAAAAAATTTTTTTAACTGCTAATGAGACGAGACTCTGTGACTTTACTTTCCTGAATAGCTTTTATTTTTATACAATTCTTATTAGGGAAATGGTGCTAAAAGTTGTTACTTTATACTTTCAGGCAAGTATATGCAAGAAAATGTAATTAATAATTCTATTCAGCCTAACTGATAGATGCAGATTTTATTTAAAAAAATTTGAGTATGAATCTCTTTTATCTCATTTCAGACTATGTAACATTGCCCCTGATAGCTAGAAATATTAAATGCATGTAACTGGAAAATCCTCAAAAATCACTTACTTATGAAATCATAGTTTTAAATCAATAATAATTAAAAACTTTTTTGTAATAGGAATTGTCATCTTGTTAATAAAGATGTAGTGTGGGCTAAATCATGTCCTCTGAAATATAAGTGCAGCACAGTAACAGCCTGATCTGACATGGACACTTACCCATTTCCTTAGAACTTGCTGTTGATATTGCATGACACAGGGCGTGCTTGTAGTGAATTTGCCATTCCAACTCTGTGTGACTACTTTCTAGGTGGGAAAAATGGTTAGCTGGTCCAAAATAAAATATCCTATTGAAGTGTTTGAAGGAAGAGATGTTTGGATTCATATTGAATCTCTTCAGTTATTCCAAGGAGTAAATGCACCAAATCTCTTGCTTTGAGCTAGGTTGCCACGTTAAACAGCACCTCTCCCCTCTGAAGTCCCACCTGGTCACTGATGCTGTTGTCATCTAAAATATCGTCTGCCTTATTCAGGATAAATTTTATTATTAATAGTTATCTAGCAACCTAGTCAGTAGGAGTACCTTTCTGGAAAAAAAAGAGATTTGACTGAAGTGAAGACGGGAAGAAAAAAGAAAGACGCACTAGCAAGTGACTCTATTATTATTATATCTGGTAACATATTTGCTAAAAATCAAAACTATTTTAAAACTTTTATTGACAGGACTTCTATTTGTCTTCCACAGAAGTTTTCTTCTTATGGATGGTTTGGTTACCCTGAAATCACACATACACACACACTTTACTAGTGCTAAGTTTGTAAGGACATAGGTTATTAAATATCAGAAGATCAATGAACAGAAAGCAATGCAGGATTTTCTCCTCTTCAGAAATCTGCCTCTAATTACAAAAATTAGTTCAAGAGGCACCAGAGAAGCTGATATTTACCTATAATTTTAAAGCTTATATCCTCCAAAGCATGTCCCCACCTATTGCCCCCCTACCTGACCTTGTTGATTAGGCCCCACACAACCTATCAAATAATTGGTGTGTGTCTCCCTTTGGCCTTGAATCTCCCCGGGAAAGGGCTAATAAGCAGTGAGTTTATAAACAAACAAGAAGAAGGACTAAAGGCTGAACAGCTTTTCACCTGGGTGCTTGCTTTGGAAAGCATCCAGAGTTTGCCATAAAGAATGATAATAGATTCTATGGGGGCCTCCCAGGCTTGTATGCTGCTGGTGGTAGTAGGCAGTATATTAACAACCAAGCCAGAGAATTTTCACAGAGATACTTCCTGAGGCACTGAAAATAAACTAATGTTTATTTGTTAAGGGACAGTGAAGGCAGTCAAATATTTTTTACAAACACTTCCATGAACTCTTTGCTTCCCCTCCCCTCCATTCCTTTCTATGAAAATATTTGTACTTCTCTGTTGTGACTTTTAAGAGAGTATGTTAATATAGTTTCAGTTTTCTTTTTCTATTTAAGATATCCTCATTTATTTTTATTTTTATTTTTGTTTTGAGGGGGGTGCAGATGGGAGAAAAATGCTTAGGGAAAATCCTTTTGAAGTTGAAACACTTTCATTTGAATATTTCCGCGATCATTGATCTTCCGTGCAGGGCTCCATTTATCACTTCAGACAGCCCTGCTCTTGGTTCTGTTTCTTAATATGTTACCAGAGGCTTGTCCTACTATATGCAAATCAGTTATTTGAGCATAAACTCTCCTTTGTTCATCTGTTATCAGTTATTTTACTACCATCTACCATGGGCCAGGTGCTGTGAATTATAAAGAATGAGATAAAATCTCTCCACCCACAAGGTACTTACAGTCTAGTTAGAAAGACAAATCATATGCACATAAAACAATTAGTAATGTAGTGTTTTTTTGAGCACCAGCTTAAATTGATATTGTAAGGCACTATATTGAGCATCTTAGAAAATTGAGATGAAACTCTAACACCTGATAATGACAATCAGAAAAAAAAAAAAAGGCTTCAAGAAGAAAGAAGTTAGTGTGACTCATTCATCAAGAAACAGCGTCTAGGCTGGGCCTGAAGGTAGACTAAGGATAATATGATTAAGGAGAAAGAGTAGTTAGTAATAGCATTAGGGAAGGGACCAAGGTAAGATGGAATAGTAAAGATGTTATTTAGTTGAAATATATTAGTATAGCATCAACCCATTTTTTCATTGTATACCTAAAAATTATGTCTATTTTATATAGAGGCATGCTTTGGTATTTCAAAACCATTACAACTGTGATTTTTGTCAGTAATGGGTAAAGAAAGCCACAGGACGCCGACTTCTTGAAAGTACCTTTCGGTAGTTCGTGAGATGCTGCTGATGAAAAAGGTAAATCCTCATTTACTTGTGTTTGTAGGAGCTGTTTCTTTAAAAGCATTTTTTTTAAGCTTTTGGTGAAAAATTCTTGTTTAGTGACCATGACTGAGACTGGAGCAGAAGATAATCTTTTCAGATAAGAAAATAAGAAGATAAAGATGAATTCGTTTTTTAGAGGGAAATATACTTTCTGGGTAATTAAAGTGTTTCTATCTGATAAGGAGCTGAGTGTAACAATTTCTGGGTCTTATGGTAATCTGGATTGTCTCATTTTAATGATGAAAAAGGGAAGTAAGATGAAGTGACTGCTGAAATGGTGAGAAGCCGCGTGGGAAAGGACTCGCGGAGAAGTAGGACCACGAGACAGCAGGAACCTTGAGACCCAAGTGAAGCCCATTTAGAGTAAGAGAATGTACGAAGCGTTTGAAAGTGTGTGTGTGGGAAATAGACTTTCAAGTTACTTTTTTTGAACACGAAAAGCTTAACTTTAAAAATGCAAGGTATTTGTCAACATTATCTGAAACACCGGACTGGAGGCAAATGTTCCAACATATTTGTTTTCTTACAATTAAAGCTAAGCTGACATGTTGAAAAGATGGTCTTCAAAGATATTCAGAGGCTGCTAAATTTTTGTCAATAATTAGCCTTCACTTTGCTTTATAGACAAGGAAGTCATATTTTTTTTTTCTCCTCACATTTGCCAAGTAAGGATTTTCACTTTTAAATTTTTCCATCCTGGTGTTTGCATTTAAGCATTTCAAACAGACTCTTCACCCTCAGCCACCATGTGTAGTATTGCATTTATGCATTCAACTTCTTACTCAAGTGATGCTATTTTTTTCTGCCTGAGCCTGACAGCCACTAATAATAACACATGAGGACAGTCAGACAAAATGAAGACAAATGCTGCTTGTCGCAGCAGAATCATAATGTCTCCAGACTCAGTAAAGACAGTCTAACTGTATGTGGATGCTCTTTATGGCTTATTTAGACCTGTGGTTTTTCCCTGTGGTTTTTTTTTTTTTTTTTTTAAAGCACAAACATTGTGCAGAAATACATTAAGGCAACATATGGGCCTGTTAGTTAGCCAAAACAATGTGGAACCATGGAGAATAGAGATTGCAAAGCACAGATGGATACTGTAAAAAATTCATGAGTGGCATAACAGATCTAAAAGGTAAATTTTAGTCAAAATTCAAGTGGAAAGCATAGGAAATACTTAAGAATTTGGCTTTACGAGGTTTTTCAAATCACACAAGATGAAACATTGTGAATATTCTGCAGATTTGTTTATGCCATAATGTGGAAATCAGAGCTCATCATTCAACAATAATTATGTCTATGTAGATTCATGCCATCAGAAGTAAGATTGCTGATAAACAATAGCGCTTTGCTTCTATTTGATGTAAACGCTGCAGTATTAAATATCCATATTATTTCCAGCTCAATATTAGAAAGTGTCAGTCATTGTGACAAGCCAGGCAAGAGGAGCTCATTGAGCCGTTCTCTGTGTAGCCAAATGCTGTTGAATAACCAGGTTTTCATGCTATATTACTTTGTTGTTAAAATTGAGTTCTAAGCAGTAAATTGGCAAGTCATTTTTCCTCTTTTACATTGGTTCTTTTTTAACCAAACCTGAAGCCTTGAGGAGACACTGGATTCATTTGTGTACGTAATCAAGATACACCTTGAATTTGGCATCACTGTGGCTCATCATTGTTGTCTTTTTTAGAAAAAAAGTTATGTTCCAAGTACAAGACCAGCCCAATAAAGATGTGCCTTTGAACCTCACTATGGCCAATCTCATCCATAAAATTTCCTTAAGAGCAATTCCTGAACAAAGGAGTTTTTGCCTAGTGAAATAATTAATTTGCTTCCTAAATTTTCAGTGGGATGAGGTGGGGGGAAAAGCAGAAAGAGAAGGAGATTGTTCTATACATCTGGATTTCTAATTACCTTATGCAGACCTTGTAAATTAAAGCAACCTTTAAATAGACAATTAAGTTCTAGCCACAGAAGCATTTCTCATTTAGAAGCTTTTTCATGTCAAGTTGAGAATGATGTCATGTGGAATTCAGATAATGTTTTGTCATTTTGTTGCTAGAAAAACACAGCTTATTTAAACTATTCTCTGTATGAAGGTTTAGGTGATATTCAAAGTGATCTGCTAGATACTTTAAAATCTTAAACACTGGGTAGACAAGTGGTATTTAACTTACTTTTTTATAGTTAGTGAGACTGTTAATGAAGAAATTTGCAGAGGGCTCCATTATACCTTAAAAAGACACTAGTACCTTATTTATAAAGAACCAGAAAATTATTTGGTACTAAGAAGAAAGATGATTAGATTGAAAGCAGACACTGTGGTCAGAAAGTAAATGAGATCACTTATTTTACTGTACTAGTTTTTAATTTTTGAGTGTTTTTCTATAGGTAACATAAAACAGGGGCAGGTTTTGTAGTTGGATTTTCCTTGGCACTAATGCCACTGCCGGGACCTTGAGACAGCAAATTGAACTTTCTGATAGTTGTCCTAATAGCTCTTTCAGGCTGTTTTCGGTGTCCTTAGTGAATTAAAGTTTGCATTAGTGAACCCACGGAGCAGCGGCCAAGAGTAATTCTCAGCTCTGTATGACATTTCACACATTGTCAGTTCTTAGTAAGTGTTATACGATAACATTTTGAGATCCTCATCTGAGAGTTGATGGGGAAATATCAAATAGTATATATGAGGTTTGCCAACTAAGATGAGCCCAATTGAAAAGTATGTTGTAAGGAATAGGTAAAGATGGCAATGTTTTGTCTCCTTTGAATAAAAGATAGATTTACTCCTAAAATTTAACAACAAGGTCTGAGAAAGACTACAAGCAAGGAAGAAAAAAAAAAAAAGAATGAAGAGACAGAGAAAGATAGAAAAAAATAAAAGGAATAAAATCACAGGTATAAAGGGAGAAAGTAGAAAGTCTTTCCTTACTGATTATATTAATATATTCTGTCCCTACAGAGAGTCTAAGAAGGATGTGGAAAATTTCAGATATATTATAAATGTGTGTATGTACATATATGAAACATACATATGTATACATACCTTTTCCTATTAAAATCTAAGCTTCGTGAGGGCAGGGTCCCTTTTGTTCACTGCTGTATCTATCCTCAGCACCCAGAAGAGTACATACTAGAGTATACACTCAATAAATATCTGTTGAATGAATCAATTTCTTGAGAACATAATTTCCCATATGTTCCAAATTATTATCTAAGGAATTATGGATCTGTTGACTTCTCTTCAAAAATATCAGTTTGCTTAATACTCAGCAACAAAGATTGCTGCAAAGGAGCACATTTTAGCTTAGGGATGTGCTGTCTGGGGTGGGTGAAGAGAAATGGAATTAGGAACTTTTTAAATTCAGTAAGATGAATTCATTTTCTTTCCTCTGTTAGAGGACCCTATAATGATCAGGTCACTTGGTTTTTTTGGTGTAGGATATATGCTGAGGGTAGGGACCACCCAGCAATAAAAGATAAGAGATACTTAGTGCTATTTTAAAATAACTAAAACTAGTTCATGACATTCCCTGTCTCCTGTGTTTAGGTAGTGTGAGGAGCAGGATCCACTGGACATTTGAAGGCACATGAAAATTCCCCATTAAGAGTTTTGTGGGCACATTGGGTCGCCTGAAGAAGTCAGGAACTACAATGTCAGACCTAGGTAACCGGAGATCAAGAAGGGCATAAATACAGGCTGGCATGGTGGCGGGCAGATTGTTGGAGCTCAGGAGTTCGAGACCAGCCTAACCAAGAGCAAGACTCCGTCTCTACTAAAAAAATAGAAAGAAATTATCTGGACAACTAAAAATATATAGAAAAAATTAGGCAAGCATGGTGGCACATGCCTATAGTCTCAGCTACTGGGGAGGCTAAGGCAGAAGGATTGCTTGAGCCCAAGAGTTTGAGGTTGCTGTGAGCTAGGCTGACACAATGGCACTCTAGCTGGCGCAACAGAGTGAGACTCTGTCTCAAAAAAAGAATTAATTAATTTAAGAAAAAAGGGCATAAATAGCTCATAGATCGTCAAGACTTTTTGAATTGATTCTTCCTGCTGACCATAGGCTTTTTGCCTTTTTATGGGATTCAAATTATTTAATTTAATTTCGCTTAATTTATGCATTATCACTAGGTTCACTCCAGGGAGGTGTGAGATGCAGTTGGTTGCATTTGACATTGTCTTCTGCTACAACAATTTTACCCAAAAATACCTTGCTAAAATCACAAAAGCAGAATCTGTAACAGGAAATGTACATTTTTATTCCGGTCTCAGTTGATGAATTACTTGTATTTCATTGTAAGTAATAGGATGCCTAACTAATGGTACCTTTATTAAATGCCTTTATTTTTCATCTAACAACATAAGAATACTGGAGATGAATGGGTTCAGGGTTGCCGTAGTGGCTCAAAAACTATGCTCAAGCCAGGCCTCACTGTGTTTCCACTCTGCCTTGCTCAGCATATTGGCATTTTGTTCTTGTGCTTGGCTTGTGATGGACACCAGCAGGCTTCTTCCGTGCCACATGACCTCATTCAAAGCAAAACCAAGGAACATGATCTGTGTTCTCTGTCCTTTTATAAAAGAACAACATTCTTTCCCAGATTTTTCTTCACCCCTACTCCTTCAGTCTTCTCTTTATATCTTTTTGGCCAGAACTGAGTTATTTGCCCATTTCTAAATGAACCATTAGCAAAGGAGAGTGCAGTTATCAAGCACAGTTTAGACCAGGGCTTCTCAAAGGGTAGTCTCTGAACCAGCAGCGTCAGCACCCCATGGGGACTCGTTATTAATGCGTATTCTTGGGCTCCATCCCAGTCATACTGAATCAGCAACTGTGGGGGTGGGACTTATCACTCTGCTCTTAATAAGCCTTCCAGACAAGTCCGATGTATTTTCAAGTTTGAGAACCATTGATTTAGACTAATGAAATCATGCTCTGGTGCTAGGGAGAGGACGCACATTCCGTTGCAGGGAATGGGCATGTCAGTTGGCAGGCACAGACGAGTGCTGCCATGACTGACTGTACTTCAGCATAAAGAGGAATGAACCAGTAAAGAGAGAGAATGAAGTTAAGGCAGAGACTGAGAAAGAACGTGAGAGTGGAGAGAAGATTCCCAAACTCAGGAGGAGGGAACAGCCATCCCTAAGAGGATTCCACCACCAAGTTAAGAAGAGAGCCTAAAGAACAGACCAGATACAGCAGCAGCTAGACTGGTCGTAGGAAGGTTGGGACTTGTCTTATGTTGTGTCTGGGAGGAAGAGATAAAGTCCTCTACTGAGCGAGATGGGGGAGGTGTGGTAGACGTAAGCTCTAAGATTGTGAGAAGATCTAAATACTTTCAGAGGAGGGGAGAGCTTGCTGGAATCTTGTGAATGTAGGTAAGATCATGGACTGGCCTGAGATTGGCCTGAACCTGAGTTCAGAGTGGGGAACCTGCCTGGTTGTGTGATACACAGCAGGGAGATATGGGCCTGGAGCTAGATACGGTTTGATTCCTCTCGGTTGAGACTTTGCCAGAAGGGTATGACAGAAGGTCACAGGCCAGAATATTTGGGATATTGTTAAGGGACAGGCTGAAGTGATAAGGAAGAGTTCATGCTGAAGGGAAGAGTGAAGATGGGGTTCAGGGGAGTCTTGTTCATGGGCCCAAAGGCACGATGCTTCCTCTTTCTGCATTTAGTGAGAGCCATTCTAAAGAATAGGTCAAAATATTTCTCTGTCCTTAATTAAGAAAATTAAAGTCTCCTTTTGCTTTTTTGTGGCAAGCTGGAGATTTGTTTGAAGGTGTCACATTTGCAGTGAATTATGGCAGATTTTTCCTTACCGTTCAATTGTAGGACATTCTGCAGGAAAATAAGCCAGAGGCTTTAATTTGGCTTACCTTGACTGCTTTTTGACCTGTTATATTTTTCTTTACTGATGGATAACACTTTTTACGGGCATGATTTTATAGGCTGTGCACAAATCTTGGTAAGTCATATGTATAATATAAGGTAGAAGACCGCTTTTTATCCAGGTAGATTTATCATTTCCTTACCCTAGTGGAGAGATAGTTGTAATTTCTTAATGTATGTGATAACTTGAAAGATATTAACATTTTATTTTTATGAAAACAATCTCCTAAGAGCCACGGAGCGGTCACTATTTGGGAAGCTCTTCTTCCTTATCTGCATGCAGAGCAGCCTCTGCACATCCCAGCTGTGGCCCATATTGAACCTGGAGCCTTTTTCTCTCTGCCACCTGACGTGTTCCTCCCTGGTTTGTTCTAAAAAAGTACAAACCTATTGTAATCCTATGAATTAAAAATAATTAGGCACACAGATTTTCTGTTACAAACATCATAAAGTAAATTCCACAACCAGAAAGGCATTACTTTTATACTGTGTCGTGTTTTGGAACATCTGTTGTCAGCTTCTTTTATGTTCCCCACGGTATCTAGTGCTGGAGCATTGCCCTGTCCACGAATGTGACTAAAAAAAGTCAGATGCCAGCATCTAGACATTCATAATGTGAGTAGAGCGTCATGAGACTCTGTCCCTGTTGAACTTTGAATCTGCTTCCGAAGATGATTACAAAAGAGTAGAACCCAGTGCTAAGTTCCACAAGGGCAAGGAATTTGCTGATTTGTTCATGAGTATAGTCCCAGTGCTCAGAACAAGGCCTGGCTTGTATAGGTGATCAAATAATATTTATTGACTGAATAAATTAAGATCAATATTTTTGAAGATGAATATTCTTCTGTAAATTCTCATGTCTGTATTTCTTGGTAGTTACGTTGGTGATACAGACCACCATTCCAGAGTATGAGAAAAATGTACAATACATTCATTTACTTGTTAATTTGCAGCAGCTGTGATTCTTTAAACTTTATCATTAATTGGACTAATTTGTTACCAATATGACTTGCGCCTGTCTGCATGTTACTATAGATGTTTACACATACATAGGTAATTAGAATCCTTGCAGGGTAGTTTGGGTGTTTTGTTATAGTGATAGTTTGTGTCGCAGATAAGTTTTATTGAATAATAAGATAAAGACTCTGTGGGCTCAACTTCAATAAATGATGACTTGGAATCTACCTCAAGCCTTCCAAAGAGGCCATTCATTCCATGGAGAGATGGGTCTTGCTGTAGGATATTGGAGAGCTGATCATGCACATAGATGCTAACACTAGGCAGACCACGGTTCAGTTCCCCCATTCCACCACTTGCTGGCTGTGGGACTATAGATACATTTTTTAACTTCTCTAAATTTTAGTGTCTGTCATCTGTAAAATGAGGATACTAATATCTATTTCATGGCATTATTGGGATTGAATGAAATATTACACATAAAATACTTAGCACAGTGCGTGGCACATAGGAAGCACTTGATAAATGTTGGCTGTTATTAGCTGTAATTAGTTCTTAAAATCTGCATACAGATTTGTTTATAGATGTATATAAATCCATACCTATGTTTGCTGGTGCTAAATTCAAATAAAGTGGTGTAAATTACAAGGTTGCTAATGTTGAACATTAATGTTCATTATAGATTAAAGCATGAAAATCTTACCTCCTCCAGCAACCCATTTAATCTGGTTGATTAGGAAATGTTCCTTTATGGAAATGATATATTCACATTTTAAGTGGGTGTTTACAGGTGTTTCAAGTCACACTGAGCACGAAGCCAATCTTTAGATTCATGGTGGACATCAGACCATTTGTAAACATAAATAATGCTATTTACACGAAAAAGTGGCCTTTTTAAAAATCCCCTGGGTACTGTGATTGTCATTGATTCAGATGAGATGAGCAGGCTATATCATTGGCTTTGGTATTTTAAGTTACTGAAATCAATCACTCTCACATAGGAAATACTGACTCTATAAAATAGTACATTTAGCTTCATAAGTTGCTTCTTCTATATTCTTAAAAGAATAGTTGTAAAACTAGAGGTTACTTGGAGAAAGAAAACCAAGATGGTGAGGAGGTTGGCAATCATGTCCTTTGTTGTTTGTTGGAGAGACTACAGATGTTTGAGCTAGAGAGAGAGAAAAAAAATACTAGAAATATCAAAGTGGAAAGTGATCCTCAAATATTTGTAAGGATATCATGTAGACAAGGACAGAAATAGCACCTTGTATTCACAGAGGAAAGATTAAAAATAAGTAGGTAGATGTTAAAGGATTTCACAACTTTGGTATTAGTCCAAAGAACCAGCGGCTATAAAATACATAATAATGTTTCCAGGTACCAGTAAGCTCACTTTCCTTCCCAAGGTAACATAGCTGGTTAAGGATAGGGTTAAGGTGGTGATGGTTGTTTAACTCTGTGCCATCTCTTGAATCTTCGTAAAGTTTAGCTCAGCTGGTTAGGGACTTGTACTGTTGAGACCAAGTTCAAGAATCCAGTTTTCTGCAGGCAAATTAGTTTTCTTCAATTCTAACAACCATACCCAGTATCTTTTCTCTTAGCCATCTATCTTCCAGTTGATACTGTTGATCAAAATGGGGCAGAGCATGTATAGAGCTCTCACCATTAATGAAAAAATAATTTAAAAGATACTTCCTGTTGACCACGGGTAAGTGGTGTCATACTTACATAAGAAAGACAATATACTGATTTTAGGGTAATTTGTGAGGTTTCCCAGTAGCACTATATTTATGGATGTAATCTGATCTCTGCAAATGAGCAGGAGCAATAAGGAAGTTCAAGAGAATGAACTTAAGGAAATGGAACTAAAAAGATACATTTTGGAAGTTTGGTTGTGATCATGATGATTTGTGCTGCCCAGCTCTTCCCTACTTCAAGGAATTTGCTTTAAATTGTTTCTATTTCCATGTTTCTATGCAGAAAATTGCAAAGCTAAAATTTCTTCCCTATCACAGATGCCCTTGGGGACTGAATCACGAGTCTGAGGGCAGAATGAAGCTTACTATTCTCTGCAGATAAATGGCTCATCTGGTCAACTCAATGGGGCTGTGGTCCCTTCATCATTTAGATGGGGTTGGGGTGGCGGGGAGAAGGCCAGTTTGCCAGTGTCATTTATATAGCTGTTGGTTTAGAAAATTGCAGCATAATCTAGGCCAGTATTCTGAAAACCCCACACATAAAGTCAGGGAAACGAGGCTTGATGAGAACTGTAAAATAAGGGGTGCTTGTCCTTCCTCTTGCATGCACTAGGAACAGCTCACGGTCAAAATGCAGTGGCACAGAATGAAAAGCAGAACTAGTTTCTTGCCTGTTGTCTCCTCCTTCTGCGATCCTCTCCCTCTCCCATTCTTCCCTGTTCCTCCCTCTTTGCCTCCCTTTCTTCCTTCTTTTATTTCTAGGAAAGAAAACAGTAAAATATTTTCCTACGAGTGGAGAATAAACTGGTTATACTTGTTTGTGATTTGCTAAGGATCACACAGACACTCCTTGGATCCTTGGGTCTTTGTTCATGTGGTCCCCCTCCAGGATTTGTTCAGATTCTTTAGAGCACAGGAGGGCCCAGCAGAACACATGCTGTGGCAGGATTTCAACAGGATTCTTCCTTCTCCCCTCGTCCAGCCACACTCTCACCCTATAGGGAGCGGGGGTGTCTGCACTATGACAAGGCAACCCTTCCTAGTCCAGTGGGTTGAAAGCACTGATTTGCTGACACACTGATATTATTCCAGAGACATGAGTCAGGCAACAGAATTGGCATTAGATTTCCTCAGACACTTAAGGTGAGCGCTTAGGGAAGGTTGTGGACTTACATTTGATTTCCACATCCATCTTCTCTCTGCAAATTAAATTATTAATTTTCCCATGTGCATTCTTGTTTAATGAGAGGAGTGGTGGCCTTTATCTGTGCATGCGTGCAAACAAAACATCACAGCAGGGGCTCCTGAACTGCCCAGACAAGCTGAGGGGTGAAGCAGTCACATGCAACTGTCTTGGTGCAGTCTGTGTCACTTGCAGAAGTCTGGCTGGCTGTTGGCATCATAAACACGGAAGGACACAGGCTCCAGTGCACCTCCCCACACACATAGCCAAAGATGAAAGCTCCTTTTACAAATACAAAGGAAAGATCAAAAGAGGGGAAAATAATAGCATTTAAGATGCACATGTGAAATGCAAAATTATAATGTGATTTTTTCAGGTTCCATTAGAGTGGTACTCTTTTCTGAGATGATACAGTGTTGGTTGATTACTTTTCCGTATTTGAGATAACAAATACTCACTTCAACATGATTTTGGATTTGTTACCGTACGAGTCCTACCATGTCTGGCTTTTCGAGCTTTTCTCGATGACATCTCACTGGTTAAATATGAGCGTTAACTTCTTCTGATTTCTAGTGTCCCTGAATACCAATGCCTGGCTCTCATTTGTCAAAAGGACCATATATATTCACGTAGGTTGCTTATTATAAAAATTATTTAAACATGAAAATTATATATATTAGCTTTTGTTTATTTACAGGTCGTTAAATAGTCTTTGTTTTATTTCATGCTATTAGAATATTGGAATGGCTGCCAACTCTAGAGCACTGTGATTTATACGTCCTGAGTCTGGAGTGTTAGGTTTATGGCTGCATGTCACAGAACAAATTCCACCTTAGTGATTACAAAGGATTTTAGATTGTTATTTTAAAGATTTGTTATCTCTCACCTTTGTTTTATAAATGTCAGTGTCTTCTTTGGGGATCTAAAGTTCACCTTTTCTCAACAAGTGAAGTGATGTATCCATTTATTAAGATTGAATGCGAACTTGAAGGTTGACCTGAATGAAGAGTCCATTTTGGTGATTCTTTATGATACGGGACAAGCTGTCGATAACTTCCACATTAAGAACATGATAATCTCTGTAGGTCTCCACTCTTTTTCCCCACCTATTAGTTATTCCAATGAAAAAGTACAATTTTCTGAGTTGTTACACAGCCTAGTTTCCCTCTTTTTAAAAATGATATCTCTCAGCAGTCCATGTGAAAAGTATTGATCAGTCTGATCTTTATAGCATTTTTAATATTACTCATGCATGATATGGTGTATATCATATCATTTAATATTTGAGAATACATAAAGTTATTGCTTTAAAAATTGATAGAAATAAGACTCACTATATAAAGAGAACATTTTTTTTTCTTGTATAAGTACATCCAAATCATTTGTAAAGGAAAAACAAATTCACAGAACTCCCACCTCCTACCCCATTGGGCAGAAGGGAACAATCTTTCAATGTCAACTATAGTTTCTAACAAAAGGAGAAAATTTGTACAGTCCTTTTAAACAACATATTCCTTTGGAAAAAATTGGTTTCCCTTAAAAAAAAATATTTCTGTACATTTGGCTGTATTCCTCTATAAATGTAATTAAATGTTCATCTATTTATACAGCCTGTGGGCACTTATTATTTGGTTTTGCTTGCATTTCGTTAAAGAATATCTGACCTTAACCACTTTATATTTTCACAGGATGAGTATCACGAAAATTTCATACTTATTCACTTGTAAATACATGAAATTACAATCTCTAGGAAAATGAATTGTACAACTATTGGCTGGTTTGGAATAAACCTTGCTAAACCTCAGTGTAGTTTATTAAAAGTACCAAGTTGGCTCCACTTTGAACAGAGGCCTCATTTTTCACGTTCTGTTTCAAAGGAGCCCTCTGCTGGACAGCTCTGCATGGTATCACATGCACACACATATTTATATATGATTTATAGGCTATAGTTAATATAACCCAAAAGCCATTTGTGATTGAAACTCTATCGTTGCAAATTGAATGCATCACTGAAACCTGTTTTGTCATCACTTTTTCATATTTAATGAACACGCAATTGTCTAAAAATAAAATGTTCATCCTTAAAGTTTACTGTAAATCACTGTACATCAGCATATTCCCACACAAGATAATCGTACTAAATTAACATTCATTACCAATAATTTTAGTAATGAATTATTCAGCTGATATGCAATTATCACACACATTTCTAAAGCAATTACTTTATTACATAGGTATTTCATGTCATTGATTTTACTTGTCTGTATTATATATGTAAATGTAAGGAATCTTTGCATTTACTATATTTTCAAATGCAAAGGATTTTTTAATGTTTATTTGTTCGATGTCATCAAGTTTGAGAACGTATGGTTAGTACTAACTACATTTTAAGAAATGTGCAAATTTCAGAAAATTGCTGTGATAGAGTGAGACAAAAATAAACAAAAAACAACCAAAAAGCCTGGACCATGAAGTTATAGAAATGGGATATTTTTCTGAGCAGCTTACTGGTAGGCTCATGTTATCATCAATTATATTTTAAAAGCTGCTCTTATTCAAGAAAACGATAAATAATGAGTTCTAATTATAATCCCACGTGCATTTAGCCTTGGAGACAAGACAATAAAGGGAGACCACGTGGTATCATGAAACCAACACAGTCTTTGAAGTTACAGAGATTGAGTTCAAATCCTGCTTTCATGACTCTGAATTATTTAACCTAGTCTTCAGAAAGGGAGAAGTGAAATAATCTCAGAAAGTTGTAGTAAAGAGTAATGACGTACATCAAGTGCCTGACATAGCAACCAGGTGACTATGAAACATGCTGCTAGAATGTTCTCCATACATTTGGAGGCAACTACTTTGTTTCTTAGAGCAGCCTTATGGTGCTTTTGTTAGCAA
This sequence comes from Eulemur rufifrons, assembly GCF_041146395.1. NCBI lineage: Eukaryota > Metazoa > Chordata > Mammalia > Primates > Lemuridae > Eulemur > Eulemur rufifrons. The sequence continues at coordinate 68,670,612 of NC_090984.1, forward strand.
GTAGCAGCCAAGATAGGATCCTATATTTTTGGACTTCATTTATATGTGGCAAATTATGTGTAGTGAAACACAAGTCATGAGTAGTATGATAGTAGTTTGGGGCAATAACTCATCTTGCAGACTTTGTAGTTAGACCTAATTGTAAGTCAAAAGCCTGAAAACAGCCTTTTCTCTGAAACAGTCTAACCAATGTGAGCCATGAAAGCTTCATTCAATGTAGGGATATCTTTTAAAAATTTATTTTCCAAGTGAAAAGAAATGATTGTTTTAGAATGGTTTAGTAAAACAAAATAATAAAATTTCCATGGTTAAGAATGAAATTGAATGAGAAATGGCATGAACTGAGAAAGTTTTGTTAGGTCATTCCCCACTTGTTCTGTCTCTGTTAGATTATTCATCCATTAAAATTCACATTGCACTAAGTCGATTCTTTTGAACACTGTTTAAAAAATGCCATATATAGTTTAGCAGTAGCTTATATATGGGAGTATATTTTTTCACAGAAATGTAAATGAGTACCTAGAATACAGTGTGAGTTGAATAAATTTTGTTTGAATGAAGAAAAGAATGAACAAACAGATCATTCATTCTTCTAGCATCAGACTTTGAAATATTCTTTAGTACTTGATGAACCAAGCCAGACTCTCACTGGGAGGAAAACTGTCAATACGGAGCCACTGACCCAAATAGTTTGGTCATTTTGAGGGGTGGTGGTGGATGGGTATTGGAAACCTATATACATAACAGCAGCAATGTTACATAGGTACTATTTCAAGATGAAAAAAAATAAACTTACCTACAGATTGAAAATGTTTAATTCAGTGATCCTAATAACTCAGACTTCTGCAAAAAATTATTGAGTCCAATATGAGCAGAAACACATTAATTTTTAATGTATTCAAAAACATTTAGTAAACATCCATTTGTGTGCCCAGTGTTCTGCTGGATGTTCTGAGGAATACAATGAAGAATAAAACTCATTGTTTGCCTTTAAGGAGCTTATAGTCCTTTTAGGGGGAAATATAAATTACTATGATTAATAAGTTCCAGGTGCTGTGGGTCAGAGCATTGTGGGGTAATGTCAGCCTGGGAGGCATCGTCGAATCTGTAGATCTCTAATCCTTGAATTGGGCCTAGAAGTTTAAGCATTAGGAATTTAGATAGGCACATTATGTTTATAAATGGTTATACTTGTGAGATCTATAAAATATTTGTCTGCTGGGAAACCCATCAGTCAAAACCCACTGGTTATAACAAGTGGCAAACTTGAGACACTAGATCAAGGGGCAAAACCTGGTCAAACGAGATTTGGTAAACAGCCTAAGTTTTGCACTTGGCCAGTTTTAGGTTGAATGTTTGGGATATTTTTATAAAATTTTAGTCAGATATAAAAATAAGTTGATGTTGCTATTATTTTACTTTTCTATTTCTCCAGTGTTCTGGGATCATACTGTACATAACACCAAGTTAAGAATTTAGGATTTTATGAAGTCTTATCTTTAATACTTTAAGAAGATGCATTAATTTTTAACACATTTTAATGTCTTGCCTAATTATATTAAATATTACCATAGAATCCTGGATTTATGTCACATAGGCTACTTGAATTCTTTCACCACCATTTGTGTGAAATGATTATGAAATATTGGCTAATATAGTGGCCATATGCTTCCAACTGCTAGGCAATGGCGTAGGCCCAGGGACAACATAAATTGGATTTCTTTACCCTAGAGTGGAGGTGGGTAAATAAATATCATTATAAATTAGTATGACAGCCTGGGCAACATAGTGAGACCCCATCTCCACAAAAAAATTTTAAAAATTAGCCTTTTGTGGTGGCATGTGCCTATAGTCCAAGCTATGCTGGAGGCTGAGGCAGGAGAATCATTGGGGGTTACAGTGAGGTATGAATGGCCCACCGCACTGCAGCCTGAGTGACAGAAGGAGACCCTGTCTCAAAAATAAATGCATAAATTAATTAATTAGCATGAGTGATTTTATTAACATGCTCAAATTTAGCTGTCCCACTATGTCCTATCCCTTTCACTGTATATAATGTTACATTGGCCAATGTGTACAATGTTATATTTAACAGTGTCATTATCATCATCTTCACCATCCATTTCCATTAACAATGTGTATAGAACAAGCCCTGCTCCACTTCCTCTATTTTACACAGAGCAGTGTCCCTGAGGCTTCACAGACATTGCAGGTTGGCCTTTATTAGGCCATTGTGTCTGAGATAAGCCGCTTTTGCCCTACTATAGTAATTCCACAGTAGAGCTAGACAGCCTGAGAAGAGAAGGCAGATAACTTTGTAAGAATCAAATATCTCTTGGCTCATTTGTCAGTATACCTGGAGTTGAGTCGTCTTAGTCATAGAAACTAAGAAGGGGTGGAAAGAAAGCATGAAGAATGGGTGACTTAGACTCCCTTCTTGTACATGTAGTGTACCATTATGCCAACAAATCCAATGCTGACTAGTAGATGCTTGCATCTATCCCTTCTAAGTAGGACAAACTAAACATAGAAAGGAACTTCAAGAAGGGCTTTAACAGGTACATGGATTTTCACCACTCAAGAAAACTAATTCAAGATGGATAAAAGACTTAAATGTAAGGCATGAAGCTATAAGAATTCTAGAAGATAATGTTGGAAAAACTCTTCCAAATATTAGCCTAGGCAAAGCATTTATGAAGAAGACATAAATGGCAATCATAGCACAACAAAAACAAATAAATGGTACTTTATTAAATGAAAAAGCCTTCTGCACAGCCAGGGAAATAACTAACAGAGGAAACAGACAACCTACAGAATGGGAGAAAATATTCGCAAGCTAACAACCAGTAAAAGGACTAATAACTAGACTCTACAAAGAACTCAAGCAACTCAGCAAGACAAAAATCAAACAATTCCATTAACAAGTGGGAAAAAGACATGAACAGAAGCGTCTCAAAAGAAGATATACAAATGGCAAATAAATATATGAAAAAATGCTCAGTGTCACTAATCATCAAGGAAATACAAATTAAAACCACACTGAGATATCATCTTGTCCCAGTCAGAATGGCTTTTATTAAAAGGTCCAAAAACAATAGAAGCTTGGATACAGAGAGAAAGGAATGCTTATACACTGTTGGTGGGATGACATATTAGTACAACCTCTATGGAAATCAGTATTAAGCTTCCTCAAAGAACTAAAAGTAGACCTACCGTTTGATCCAGCAATCCCACTGCTGGGTATTTACCCAAAGGAAAAGAAGTCATTTAATCAAAAAGACACCTGCACTGGAATGTTTATTGCAGCACAATTCACAATTGCAAGTGCCCATCCATTCATAAGTGGATTAACAAAATGTGGTACATATTAATATATGTATACCATGGAATACTACTCAGCCATGAAAAGGATGACTTAATGCCTTTTGCAATAATTTGGATGGAACTGGAGACCATTTCCCTAAGTAAAGTATCTAAAGAATGGAAAAAAAACCCACCACATGTATTCACTATTAAACTGGAACTAACTGATGAGCACACATGTGCATAGAGAGAAGTAAATCTCAATGGAAATCAAACAGGGGGGAGGGGAGGAAAGGGATGGGCAAAAACCTACCTAATGGGTATAATGAAAACTATCTGGGTAACAAGCACACTTATAACCCTGACTTAAGCATTACAAAAGTGATCCTTATAACCAAAAATATTTGTACCCATGAAATAGTTTGAAATAAAAAATAAAAGTATGTAATAGAAAAATTCATAATAACTAAGGAATCAAGGGGCAAATGTGGTATATTTCAACATAACTTTAAACCTTTTGAAGTTAGCATCTTGGACATATTAACTCTTATTTGAGTGATTGTGGCATGTGCACATCAGTGTTAGATCACAGAAACATTAACTATTAATAAAATGACAAAAAGTTCCTTCCTGAAAATTCTCCCCAAATCTGTTGTCTTCATCTTCTTTCATTGTGTTGAAGACCCTGGAAAAGAAACTGCTATTTTTATAAAACAGTGTTTCAAGTGCTGCCTACCATTCTATATTCATGTTCCTTAAAGGTCAGTGCATATATTTAAATTTCCCCCAAATATCCAAGCATTGCTTTGTGTTTTCATCCAATTTACAGGCTATTTCATCAGTGTGAACAATTAATTTTCCTGAATAAATATGTATATTTGCTTCAGATACCCTTGAGGCTCTCTGGGCACAATTCAGATGCATACATGGAAACTGTTCAACTAACTTGCAGCTAGTTAGAAATTTAAGAAACCAAGGACATCGACTTTTTTAATTAGGAAAAACAACTCTTCCTTATTGAAATTCCAGCTGCTGCACCTTAATTTTCTATTCTGATGTTTTCATTTTGAGCCTGGCTAGTTCTGGCCCACGCTACCCCTACATTTTTTACTTATTATTGGGCTTCTGAAAGACCTGTTTTAAGTCATCCAACGAGAAGGAAAACACTTACAGAGTAACAGCCTCTAGTGGCGATCACAGTTTACGAGCCTGGAGGTTGCAGTCTGTCACATGCACAGAGGCGGCCCAGGAGTTAAATGATAGATATTTGTTGCTGCTGTTTATTTTATTTCTGTAATTCAAAGCTATATCAGAAGATATGATCAGTTTCTGTTTTGTGTTGTACCTTCTAATTAGCTGATCTCATCAGCAATCTAATGAGGGAATTGGTTTTTAAAAACTCACAGATACAGTGATTTCTAATGTAGATTCCAATTTTCCCAAGCTTGCTTGCTTGGGGAAGAGAAAACAGTGCTGAGAAGTTACCTGATATATCTGTGGCCATAGAGAGAAAAGTCAGGTTAAGAAGGACATGACTTATAATTGAAACCCTTGGTCCCTAAGCTTTTATCCACTTAATAGTTTTCTACCATCTGGATTCTACAGTAGAGTATTCAAGGAATCCAATTGACTGTCCCAAATAGAGTGGCCTTTAATCTTCTCACAAGATTGATAAAGAGAGGGAGAGCCCCTTACTGTACTGGAATAAATAGCCCTTCGTTTTGAGAGGACAACCACTTCAGGATTGAGCTGGGTTGAAGAATGGAAGGGAAAGTGGCATAATTTGACTTTAACTGTAACTATTCAGTGATCCAAATATTTTATATACTTATAGCCCACACAGACGATGGCAAAACATTATGCCTCAATACATCCGCACAGCCTTGCCAGAAGCAAAGACTACATACAGCCAGGGGCTGCCCTGTCACAATGGCAGGGATGGCAGATGTGTTCAAGGACCAGGAGAATTTGCCAGACCCCGACCAAAATCTTCATATGTTTCAACATAGCCAATTTCTCCCCACTTATTTCCCAGTATACGGCCAGCATTGGCTGTTTATAGTTGTTGTCAAAGTGTGCAACATTGAAGTTTGCCAGAAATTTTATCATGAAGATGTAAAGGGGGAAATTAAGCTGAAGGCACTGAAGTGCTGAAAATACACTGTATCACATTTGGGAGATAATATATGTATGTCAGTCAAATGAAAATAGAAATTGTCTTGGTATTTAAAAAAACATAACTGATAATGTGATTTCATGGGAAAGTTCTTGATGGTTACTGAGCATAAAAAACATAAACGATAATGTGATTTCATGTGGAATTCCTGATGGTTACTGAGCATAGGAAAGGCAGCATGCACTGCAGCGAGATAGATCATGCTCTTACCACATTTTTATGCTTTAGCGAAATAAAATGGTGCATCTAAGCAGTTTTTCCGTAGTGAAGAGAAAAAAGACTCTCCAAGTGGCAGGGAAATGTAACTGAAGGAGGAGCTACTGCTGAGACCTACCTTTCCTGGTAGAAAGGGAGAAGCACAGGAGAAAAAATGCATCATAGCAAGATTTTTCAGTATTTAAGCAGTAATATGTGAAACAGAGGCTGAATTGCAAGGCTGAGCCAGGGACAAGAAGGGTAATAGAAAGAGGGTTATAGTTGCTCAAAAAAGGAAAAGAAGTCCCCTGCGTGGTGACTGGACCTTTGCCGGTTTGGATTCTTGTGTTATTAATGACTCAGCTGGAGTATTTCATTAGCAATGATTTCACCAGCTTGGGGCAGGCATCCACAATCCATGCTCAGAATCACTAAGCTATCCTGCCTCTAACTGTGGTAATAAATACAGGGTTAACCTTTCACCATTAATTTTACCCTTAAGACAAAATACCAAAAAGTCATTCGTACAATGTGTAAAAATTGTCCACATTGGTTAATAGATGACAAAGATGAAATGAAAGGCATGGTCACACCTAAGATAAATGCTTCTATTTTTGCTTCTGTTTTGGCATTTGGATCTGACAAGCAATGGATCTTAGCCTGTTGTTGACTGTCAATGACATACCTACATTTACGAAATTTTTCAATACCGTGTAGGTCTATGCTGCTAAGGCTGGATAAGTGAAATACATTCAGGCATTAAATTTCTGTGACTGTTCAATTTGCAAACTTACCAGGATTTACAGAAAAGGTTTTTCTAAGACATTTTCACTATAGTTTTTGTGAAGTAAATAGGGCATTTGTAGACTATTTATTCTACGTGGTGAATAAGAAAGCTATTATAGAGAGAGACTAAGGCTGTGCCTGCATAAGCAACAGAAAGAAAGGGAACATTCACTTTTGTGTAAATTAAGATGTTTCATACTGCTCGCAGGGGACAAATATGTGGTTTGTGTAGGTAAAATAAACAGTTGCATGAGTGGTTACACCTTAAAATTCACAGTAGTAAGCACACAAGTAAAAGGCATGAGTCCTACTTCCCTGCGGTGATGTTGTGAAACATCCCATGCCCGATCAGTAAATCTTAAGAAGGAATCTAAAAAATGAAAATTACAATGTAAAAAAATTGTTTAAATGCTCCTTGAAATAATAACCATTTCTAAAAAAATAAATAGCCTGCAGGATTCTCAAGCAATCGGTGATAGAAGGCAAGAGCCAGTCGGTTCTAATGGGAGTGAAGTTTGCTAGGTGCTTAAAAAAGGTCAGAAACCAACTTGAGTAAAAAATGTCCTCAACTTGTCACTAGTTGGGAAAGAAGATAAAAACGAAATGTCAGTTTAGTGTTGTAATTCAGAATTCGCGTGCTAAAAGATCTCTTTACAGTTAAATGCCTTACTCAGGCTCATGAGTAAGCCTCCATTTGTGGGGGCGCTAAAGGCATTAGACAGCGAAGTTGGTGCTCAGCTAGGCTTGGTTATGTCAGGCTATGACCTAAAGATGACAGTTAACTTAAGACCAGTATGGGAGAGTTGCTGAATGTTGAAGCCAGATGGAACCTGTCAAATTACCGAGCTGCTCACGTTACAAGTGAGAATACTAGAAGAGACTTGATCCTGATTTAGGGTACTTGTCACTAGGCCATGCTCCCTTTCTTGATATACAGAAGATGCTGAGATGGAGCTGCTCCTCTGGGCCAGCGCAGGCTGTTCTTCAAGCTCAGTGAGGGAGGAGCTGCAATGAATTCTGGTGTGTAATTCACTGCACACACTCTTGAGAGCACTAGCTACTTTAAGCAGGGTTTCATGTCGTAGAATGAATAGGGTAATGCCAAATGATTTACTTTATACCCATTCTTCCTTAATGAAATAATTAGTTTCATACATTTGTTATAATCCCAACTTTTTATCATTATAGTTTGAAAAACAGGGTTCTTTTTCTCCCCTAAGGGATAGGAAATATAGAATAGTCTATCCAAACATCACAAATAGTTGTTTTTTTTGCAAGAGCATCTATTATATTTGTTAAAGATGTTTTCCTAGTGTGCCATAATAAAAACTAATTTAGCAAGTCATAGAACCCCCACTGTCCTTAGATTTCCTCATCAGTAAAGTTACGCCATTGGATGTAGTTACACCTAAATTCATTTCAGCTCTATGATTCTGTGGCTTCCCTGTGCACCATAAGATTGTGGAATAATGTTGGATAGTTGTTCTTCCATTTAACTGTTGAGTATTCCACTCCTGACACTGTTAATCCTTAAGAGAGAATTAGGAAAAAAAATAGTTATGCAGATATTTTCTGTGAGCTTTCTGTTGTACGCATGCAAATTACCATTTTTAAATACATCATCTTTCCTAATATAAAGCTTCATGGAGAGATTTCTGCAACGTTTTTTATCAAACCAAACTTTTGGGCCAATATTAAATGTACATTCTCATGTCAAAGCAATAGTGTAAAATAGAAAAGAAAGATATAGAATCTTAAGACTTACAGAGAAATTTTCAAATTATCCAGTTAACATTACCTTTCAATGTAAGAATTCCTTTTGAAACATTCTTGATAAAAGTCACCTGACCACTGCTCAAATATTTCCAAGGATAGCAAACTTGTTCCCTTTAAGGCAGCACGTCCTATTATTCTCATTTTTATTCTCAGTACATTCTCATTTTTAGAAACATCTTTGTATCTTTCACTTTTTGATTCCAGTTTTGCCTTTTTAACCAACATCTCTTTTTTTCCCTAAGAGCTCTCTTCTAAGAGATCTCTCTTTATTAAGTTCTTTGGTGATTCTTCATATGGCATAGTTTGCAGATTTCTCAACGTACTACGTCATACTCTGAAACTTAACCCAGTATTATGCTGTATTACTCATAGAGTGGAGACTAGAGGGAGGACTAAATCCCTTGATTTAAAATATATACTCCTACTGACATTGCTTAAAACCACAAAAGCTATTTAACATCTACTTCATTGTTGACTCTTTTTTTTCTTTCTTTCTTTGTTCGTTAATAACATTGCATGTATTAGTCCAAAAGGTGCATAAACACATGGTGATTAGTTTTAAACAAGTATAATTTCTTGCTCCTCTACTCTAGACAATGCCCTGTCTGCACTTCATCGTTGACCCTTAAATGTTTGGTAGGCTGAAAGCTCTAGATGTCAGTCATAAAAACATTAGTCAAGCGAAATTTCCCCATCTTGCATTTAAGGAAATGATTTATTAGCCTCAGTTTAGGACTTGACATTTATTTCCATTGAGTTTAAGCTTACTGTTTTCTGAACTTTGTTATAACTTACTGAGTTTGAATCCTGAGTTTTACCCTTATTTGAGTTCTTCCTCTAAAATAACCTGTGTCTGTACGGGGAATGCCTTTATGAAGACACTGTTAGAAATGCAGAATGACTCGGGGTAATTACAGAACAAACCAGTAGAAGAGAGACCTTTACAGGATGTCACATTTCCATCGATTGACACCAAATGCAGTTGTTCAACTAGTTCTTTCTCCTCTTAACTGTATTTTGTCAACTAAGTTCTTCTTAAATCTCAGGGCCATTAAACACGGTTAAAAGCACCTATAATTAGAGGAATTGTTTGGCTACAAATCTAGAAACTCTATTTGAAACGGAAACAATATTAATTCACCAAGACTTGTAGTACATGCTTGCTGGTGCCCAGTGATCACTGGTTTCTTCTACAGATTTTCCTTAACCATCTTTAATACAATGTTCCTAAGATTACTAACTTTGTGTTTTGAATGAAACTGTATCAGTTTAGCTGGTAATTACTGTCCCCAGCAGCTGAGAGGCCCAGACAAAAGAGCCCTAGCAGGGGATCCACTTGCATAGGCCCCTTCGGGGCAGCCTCAAGGATTGCTGACTGGGCTTCAGTGGCTCAGCTTAGCTGGGAAAATTTAAGAGTTTTTAGTATTTACAGACCCTAGAGGGCATGCCTGGAGGCCACACCCACACCCACACCCACACCCCTCATGTACGTATGTCAAGGGGGAACAGGCGGAGAGAAGAGGCCGTGGGCCAGGACCTTTACTGGGTCCAGGGCATTAGCTAAACAGGTTTCCCACAGGGAGCTTTAATTGGTGGGTTTAAAGTAAGCAAGCACTGGTTCCAGGAGGTCACACTGTGACTGAGAGGTGGTCACTTTAAGTTTGAGGGCAAATGTCTGAATGGTCTGGTTTAAAGGAAGCAGCAGGAAAGTGGGGAGCCCAGTCTGCTAGGCAGAAGAGGTACCTCGAAATTTTAACTCTGGCCACCAGCTGGAGTCATTTGAATGGGGTATAGTATTGGAAACCGTGTTAAGGGTGACTGAGCCCTGCTTCTGATATGAGAGAGCTGAAGTTTTATGTGAACATGGATGCTGAGGCAGCATAAAATTACAGGAATCAATACACCATGATACCGGATCTTTTGGTTATGGTTTGTCTGCATCATGGAACTTGGAACATATATAATTTGGTATATTTATATTTTTCTGTTCAAGCAGAAGAAATTTATATATATGAATATGTGTATGTGTAATATATGTATGTATATGTAATATATTATAAATATACATGCACACATACACCTACATGACACACATGTACACACACCCTATGTAAAGGCCTTTGTTCCTTTTTAATGATGTTGTTGACCCTTTAAAACATTTTTTTTTTTTTTTTTTTTTTTTTACTTTTTCTATACTCTGTTCTTGATAGAAGGCCTGGAAAGGAAAAGAATACCTAAAGAGAAAAATAATCTCTCTCTTCACCCCTTATGGTGAATCAGCATTAAATAATCTTGCCAATTAAGTGGCCCTAACCCTTCTTGATCTGTTGTCTCATACTAGGTGCTTGTGTATGTATGTGTGTGCATGCTTATCTTCCTATCTCTAGGAGTATTTATAAGCCCAAGATCATTCCAGGCTCTACCTTTTCTGACACTATTTTTTAGAGGCCAGTCTCTCTCTGTGGCCCAGGCTAGAGTGTAGTGGCACAATCATAGCTCACTGCAGCCTTGAACTCCCAGGCTGAAGCAGTCCTCTCACCTTCGGCCTCCTGAGTAGCTGGGACTGTCGGCATGTGCTACCATGCCCAGCAAATTTTTAAATTTTTTTGTAGAAACAGGGTCTTACTATGTTGCTCAGGCTGATCTTGAACTCCTGGCCTCAGCAATCCTTTCACTTTAGCCTCCCAAAGCTCTGGGATTACAGGTGTGAGCCACCATGCCCAGCCCCATGCCATTTTAAAATTTATCCTACTTATTTGTGTCTCCTCCCACATTTTACATATGCTTTCAATATCTACATTATAAGCCTACTTCCATCTTAGCTATTTTCACATATTTTGTTGTCTCTCACCTCTGTACTTCCTCGTGTGGATCATTATAACAGCACTTCATCTTTTAGAATCTCCATGTCGCCTGGGACATACTCCACTGTAGACTCTCCAGTCATGGGATTATGTCTGTCTGTTCACTACATATTTTGAATCTGTATACCTAAAACTCAGGGCATGTGACTGAGGACACCCAGCCTTCCCTTTCTTTATGATAATGACCTCATTATCATAAAGACCTTTTCTCAAGGTTCTTGCCTCTGTGTCCTCAATGTTCTTCCCTCATTTCAGGGGGTGAAGACATGCAAAACAAGTCCTGTGAGCCTTGACAGAATGAAATGGGGCTGTTTAGCCTGGGGAAATGAAAGCTTGAGGGAACCAAGGGAACTGTTTTCTAATATTTGTGGGACTGACTTGAGAAAGAACAGTGAGTTTTAATCCGCATATTCAGAGAAATTAGAATTAAGAACAGTAACTAAGCAGATTTTAATGTCAGTATAAAGACAAGTCAGTCTTAAACTTGCTAAGCATGGAATGGCCATTTTCATGACAACTGTGTCACTGGAGTGTTCAAGGACTGCTGGGGCCATCCCGTGGCAGGGGCTGCAGAGATGGGGACCATGTGTTAGCCTGGATAACATTGATGATTCTTCCAACTTTGAGGTCCCATGATTTTTATGCTCTGTTTTTGATATCTTGTTTAAAAGAGATCTAAGGCAACTCTATGAAAATCAGTGCACATCTATTCACATTTCTTCCTTTTCCTTTGGAAAGTTGAAATTGCCTATAAGGCAGAAATGTATCAGATGCTCTGCTTTAGCTGAATGATACTCCCAACAGATATTCTAATACCGGAGGCTCCCTCATCACCACGTTATCATTCTGCTACCAAGTTTGATAATCTGCTTTTGGAAAGCATCCTCCTTAGCCACCATCGGTCATCTCCCATAGCAACCTCAGTTATTTTTTGCTTAACCCAAATATTGTCCATTTTGTTCCCACCTTCTAGAATTATTTTTTCCTCAGTTGTTTACATTTTTGGTTGGTTGGTTCTAAGCAGACTGTACCACTGGTCCCAATTTGTTAGTTGTATTTCTTTTGACCGACATGTGCCCTCTATCACCAACCTCCATGCCATCACTCACAACCCCCTGCATCTTGGTATAACCGATAGACTGATCACTTCTGTGTTATAAAATTTATTTCTAATATTTCAAGTTCATTTTGTTCATTGTCTGTCTTTTACACATTGCTATACATACTTCTAAAGCCATAAGTATAAAGCAAAACTTCTACTGTTTCATCTCTGTGAAACTCGCTGTCTTCTATGACTCTCTTGTAGAATTTTACCTGGGTCTTACATCAACTTTGCCACATGCCTCTAATTTTTCCCTTTAAACCCTCTTGATGTACCAAATATACACGCCCTGGTCTTTATAAGAGTTCTTCCACCTTGAGCCAGCAGAGTGAATTATAACTTTGTTATATAATTAAAAATACATTAATTTAAAAAATCTACTGACACTGTTCTCCCAGCCTGTTTTATCATATCAATACATAACCTCAAGGATCAAAATATTCCCCAAGACCTCTAGTTTCAGGCCCAAAGCTTGAAAGCTTCAAGAGGCAATTTGAAGTACTTTCTATACCTACCATTTATTCTTACTGTGATAAACAGTAGTGAATGGGAATTTGCAGGTTTAGTGGCAAATCCTTTTGAGAAACCATTAACTTCTTGATTAGCCATGTTGAATTGCCACCCATTAGCCAGTAGAGAGTCACCAACTGACCCACCAGCTCTTTTTCTCTGGAAGCTGAGAATGCCCCTCGGCTGAGGCCTTTGCTTCATCTGTGGGCAAAGGGTGCCTCACTTTCTTTAGAAGGTCCAAATTCGCCTGCAGTGGGCAGGCCCATTTATAGGTTTTATGGCTTTAGTGGAAAATGGTTTTCTCTTCTCTTTGTCCTCGATGATAGCTTCAATTCTCTAATCTTCTGATGCTCCATTTGATCCAACATCAACCCCACTGAAATCTTTTTCTTCCAGTTTTCATCTTGGATTATTTTTTTCCATCTTCTCTAGGAACACTTCATCCTTTCTAATAAGCTAGAGGATACATAGATATTCCTCAAACTCTTTTATGTTCTTTACTAGATAGTTTTATCTCATTTCTCTCTCAGAGGAAATGGGAAAAAACTTGTTACCAACCTCGGCAGAAAATTTTTGATTTGGCTCAATAGCTTGTATTAAATCACCCTTGGTCTTTTTCTTTTCTTCTTTTTAACCGAGCAATTCTATTCTATTACCTAATTGCTTACAGAATTTATTTTCCAAAATTTTTATGATTTTCTGTATGTTCTATTCATGTTTTCTTATAACTTTAATTACTGAAGACAAAATCTACAGGTTTATTCATGTATGATCTGATCAATGCTGAAAAATGAGATACTTAATATTTTCCATTCTACCTAATGTTTTCTAACATTATGTTGACTTGAAGTAAAATACTATGTTTGAGGCTTTTGGTAAGCTCATTAACTAGTACAAGTATATTTGCATGTAGTCATTCATTGCACACTACATCTGACACATATTTATGAAAGCAATATCCACCAGCTACTATTCTAGATGGTAGGATATACTTGTGAACTAAGCAAGTGTCTTCATGTAAAGGAGCTCACAATCTATGAAGAGAGAGGTAGGCCTGTAACAGCAACCCAGTCTGCTGAGTGCTATCGTGTGGGCATATACAAAGGACAGTTGGGGCTCAAACAACCATTTCAGCTTGGTGGTAGAGGTTCAAAGAGTGTTTGCAGAGACTCTCAGAGAGACTTTGCAGAGACATAAGCTAAGTTTTAATGGATGGATGAGATTTCACTTGAGCGAATTCTAAATGCAAGAAATGTACAAAGGCACCGAAACATAAAAGAGCATGTTGTACAACCTGGCTGCAATCTAGATTTTGTGTGTGTGTGTGTGTGTGTGTGTGTGTGTTTGTAGGAGGTAGGGGAAGAGTGTTGGCATAGCATGAGGTGATGCTGGACTTCATATGATATGCTAAGATGTTTGAAAATTTTATTGTAAGCAGTGACTTTTTCCTATTTAGATGTGTGATTATAACATGAAAGAGGACTTGAAGGTTACAGGTAGGGTGACCACTTTGGAGGAAAGAGAAAACAGTGAGGGCCTGAAACTAAGGTAGCAACAGTAAAAAGAGAAGAGAAGGATTCAAGTGACATTTAGGAAGTAGAAGAGACTAGACTTGGGGAATGAGGAGATACATGTGGTGGAGGGAACAGTTGACTCGAGCACGTCTGGCCAGAATACTTGGGTAGACAGTGATAATGATAACTATGAATCATGTAGGAGGACAGCATAATTTGCAGAGGGATGAGGGAGATGATTAATTCAATTGAGGAGATAAAGAGTTTGAACTGCCTTTAAGACATACGGGTAGAGAGAGAGCTGATGAGGATTTGAAACTTAGAAGGTTTATAGATACAGATTTGAACATCATCTGAATTTGTGTAGGTTGTAATAAGCCACGGGTTTGGGTGAAGTCATCTAAGAAGAACATATAAGTTTTCAAAGAAGAAAATCAAGGGCCCAGAATCCTAGGAAATTTCATAATTTAAGCAGAAACAGATTTCATCTCTCTAGGAGACAGGGCAAGGATAGAATAGGAATCTTGAAGAGAGTAGTGAAGATTTGGAATGGCAATTACAAAAGAAGCTCATGAGAGCTATGTAGAAAAAAGGATTGCTGAGAGCACACATGGTGCTGAGAGCCCATCTAGGTTTTGATAGCAAATGTTTTGCCTACCACTTTATGCAATGAACTATTCTTGCTATACCATGCTGTGGTTCTCCTTTCCAACTTAGTTATGTTTCTGACTACCATTGTTGCTATTTAGCAAGATTATTTTAAATTCTAATAGATTATCTTACAAGGAAGAATCTCATTTATACCTGAATTTTGGTGATCTGCAGTTTTAATGAAGAACATCTCTCTTCCATCATCTGGATCCATGATGAAAATGTCAAAGTGCCCCTGAGACAAGGATCAAATGTTGCTGAAAACTGCTGTCCCTCTTCTAAACCTCTGTACAGATGTGATTGAAAGATAGCAGTATCTAAGCATCTGGCCTGACTTGGTCAGCACAGCCTGAGTGAGCAGGCCAAAATCTGTCAGCACCAGATGCTAGCCAGGTCCCAGAGAAACCCAAAATGATCTGATTAGAAAGAGGAAACACTATTATGTTTGTGGCCAAAATAATTAGCAATGGAAATAACAGGGCACTTAAAAAAAGGAGGAAGAGGAGAAGGAGGAGGGGAAGGAAGAAAGGAGAGGAGTGGGGAAATTTTTCAAAAGGACAAATCCCTGGATGCCCAAGGAGAGTTAAGCACCCCAACCCTACCCAAGCCTGCAAGACCAAGTAGAGGTGGCATTGTCTGCTTTATGTGCACAGGAAAAAGACTGCAGGAGGTCTGAACAGGGTGCAGATTCACCCCAGGGTTAAGGCAGAGTCTCAGAAGGACTGGATTTATTTCAGACCTACATGTCTTTGCCAACTCCATCCTCGTATTTTGGGAGTTTTCTGAGTAGATGATTAACCTGTATCTTAGTCCAAAAGTCAGCAAACTACATCCTAGGGGCCAAATCCAGTCCTCTATTTTTAGAAATAAATTTTTATTGACACACAGCCACACCCATTAATTTATGTATTGTCATGGCTGCTTTCTCACTACAACAGCAGAATTGAGTAGTTGCAACAGAGTGTGTATGGCCTGCAAAGCCTAAAATATTTACACCCTAGCCCTTTAAAGAAAGTGTTTTTTGACCCCTTTCTTAGTACGAAGACACTTTAGCTTGAAAAACAGCTGTGCCTAAATTCATCTTATATGGTTGAACCACTTTATAGCATAAATACACAGACACACACACATACACATGCAGAAGAAACTGAGAATTTAAATGGCTAAAAAATGCAATCTGCATTCTGACTCTGAATTATATTTTTTAAATGTTGCATAGACTTTGTTTGGATTACCCTCTTTTTTCCCCCTCCAGGCTCTGTCTTAATCTTCCCAAGTGAAATCTGTCCTTTGCTTCATGTTGTCTTGTAACTATATTTCAATAGCACTTAATCAGTGATAAAACTGCTTTGATTTATTCCCAGCTGTGGATATTATTGTTGAAATCTGTGTAAGTGTTCCGACGTGTTATGATTGGAGCAATAGCATTTAAGAGTCCAGAGGCAAGTCAGAAAATTAACAACTGAGTTTTCTGATGCCTAAATTAACTGCACAGACAGCGCTGAGTACAATGAGAAAGTTTTGTAGAAACTTACTCGGCAGTATGTAAAGTGTTGAAATGGCTCACCCATTACAAGTATTACATCGCAAGGACAAGTTCTCATTGCATATACTTCCCACAGGCAGTACCACAATTTCATTTAAAGGATAGCTGGCTGCACTTTTCTTCTGGGACACTTTATTCATGTAACGTATAGATTGTTGATGCTATAGTATCTGATATGATATTTCTCAATTCTGCAGCAAAACTGAGCCCCACTAGGTGCTCTTGTGGTAGGCTCTGCTGCGGCACTTGCAGTAATCTTTAAAGAACAAAACAGAAAAAAGCCATATGATTATAAAAGCAATCTTTGTTCATTGCAGAAAACTTGGACTAGAGAAAACACAAAGAAAAGCAAAGTTACCTGTAATCCCAGCACCTACAAATAATAGCTCTTTAGTGTATAATCTCCCAAACTATTTTTTTAAATTCTTATATTATTCATGAAATGAGATAGATCCTGAAAGAAACATTTGGGTCTAGAAGATATTTAGAATAATTATGTTCTCAATTTTTCAGTTCAATTTCTGGCACTTTATTTCTTCTTATAAACCTTCCTTAAATGCTGTTATTTCACTGCCAGATTGCTTGCGGTTTGAGTTGTGCTATATGTTAGAGTTGGCCATGATATTTTATTGTTTGCTGTTTTTCTAAATCCGAGTCTGCAAATTGAAGGGAAAAATTTTCAGTACCTATTTTGTCGTTGGTTTTAGTCAACACTCTTTATCGACAATTTACAAATATTTCCAAATATAGATGCTATTAATATCATTCATTGTCAGGATTGCAAGGTGTTACTGGCCTAGAGTTCTTTTTTTCTATACATAAACTCCAAATGTTTGTTTTTTCATGAAACAAATATCCTTTAATGTCTATAGGGGCTCTGTAACTGTTGTAAGTAAGTCTTTTTTTATTTGAAATAATGATATATTTTTTCCTAACAAGAGCTGAAGATCATCACAACCTTAAGTTGTATAATTCTACTCCATTGTTATGGGTCTAATTGTTTATCTTTCCAACTAGACTTTGAGCTCCTTGTGAGCCAAGACTATGTGTTCTATCTCTGTATTTTCAGTACTTTGTCTAATCTCTGGCACATAAAAAATACATGCTTAATAAATTTGTAGAATAAAGGGGAAATTACTTTCCCCAAACCATCTATTAATATAATACCAGAATTGTGTCTTTAATTGCCCTAAGTGTTCCCTTATTTCTCCTATGTTAACCAATATGGTATAGTTAAGAAAGTAGGCTCTTAAGTTCAAAGTCTGTAGGCACAGTGAAGTTCAAATCTGAGCTGCTTCCACCTCTTAGCCGTGTGACCTTGGCAAAGTCTGTGGACCTGAGTACCACCATCTACAAAGTGTCGACAGTCATAGAGCCCAGTGTACAGAATTGTTGCCCGTGAAATGAAATAATGTCCTGAAGTGCCTTGCCCATTCTAAGTGCCCAGCAAATTTTAGTGTTTATTTCCCCCTCTCAGTCATTTTTATGTATTAGAATAAAGTGTAATAGCCACTTTATAAGTTTAAGAATGTTTTAACATGGATAACAAATATATTAAAAATAAGCATATGCTATGAAAATGTTATTCATTATCATGGTTTTTTTTAGGTTCATTTCACTTTTTAATTGTAAAATTCACAAGCACTCGAATAATATAGTTCACATGGGCCTGTTAGTTAATTTGTACATTATCTTGTACCCGTTTTATCTAGAGAGAAATTAAGGAATAAGGGAAAGATGTAAGTCTCCTTAAGGTTATTCGTGATTATAAACAGTAAGAAACAGAAGTTCTGTAACAAGCTTCTCATGCTGTTGAGTACAATCTTCCTGTCACACGAAAGGCCATTCTGAAGTATCCACACAAGCACAGGCAGGCTGAGGGTTTTTCCAAGTTAGATACTGTGTTTTGCCGAAGTCTGCTAAGAGCCTCTGCATTAAATTCATAATGAGATTAAAATCTACTGTTCTTAGAAAAAGAAGAGTTGAGAATGTGTTACAAAAGCCATTTTGTCTCATCATATTAATGTTGATGCCCTCTTATCCCAGAACTTGGCTAAAGCTGGAGCCAAAATCTGTATTGGTTTCATTTTAAGTGGCCTTGTGAACAAGCGCATTCAGACAACGAAGGGACGGAAAGGTACACAGGGCGCCAAGGTCCTGGATGTGCACTCTCAGGGCTGGCAGTTGTCCCAGCAGGTTGAACCTGCCTGCTCAATGTTTCTGTGAAGGAGGAGCTGAATTTTTCAGACACTGCCAGTTGTTTTTATTGTAATCATGGTGGCAAAACTGGATTCATTAATGAGCATGATAGAGTAGGTATTTTAAAAGGTTCCAAATTTTCTAAACTATTAATAATTTGAAAGGAGCTCCTCAAAAAGTAGACAGATGCTTTCCTTCTGCAGACTTTCTGAAGGAACAGTTGCAGAGATTGCATAGATAAAGAAGTCAAGTCATAATGTACAGCTTATGATGGTGGGACCAAACACAGCAAGTAGCACCGGTCATTAAAGAAAAGTTAAGTATATGTATTCCCATGCAAGTTTAAGCTCTGTCTTTGCTTCTTATTAGACTTAGGTAAGCATGGTTTCTTATTGTTTAAAAAAAGAAAAGAAAAGAAATTAGGTACCCAAGAGTGGCTTTCTCCTTGCTGGAAGACACCAACTAAATGAAATAATCATTGGTGATGGTGGATACCAATTCTCTCAGCCTGTGGACCAGGTTCATTCTGAGTAAGCCAGGCAAGCTCCAAGCTCAAGCTCAACCTCCCTCAGGTGTGCCTGCCTCCCCAAGCCTCTGCTGCTCAGGGAGGTGAAGAATGCTTGATCTCCTCCTCACTTGTCTCAGTTGGGGGTCTATTGTTAAGACCTGCCTGAAAGCTGGCAAAATGACATTCCCTGGTGTGATTGAGTTTTAATGTAAGATTACAACCATAGATCAAAGTGAGGAGGACATTTGGGCAGGGGCTCTTAAGAATTTTAGAGCCAGAACATAAAGAAGATAATTGTACTGTATGATTTAAGGTTGTTTCCGCATGTGTCACTCATGAGCAGGACTTGTCCTCTAGTTTATAAAGGGCTTTGGTTTTTTTTTTCTTCTTCTTCTCAATATTTCCTGTTATTTAGTATCTAGAAGACCTTTTGAGGGCTGTGACTAAAGAAGGCAGAACTGGTGTATAAATAGCTTTTCTTTATAATGATAATTACCCTTTTATACAGATAGCATATTCTGGATTTGTTATCCATGAATTCAGGAACAAAAAGGAGAAAAATAGGACCAGCAATCTGGTAGTGTCAAAGTCCTTTTGCTCTGACTTCACCAATTCAGATTTTAAGAGAATTCAATCCCAGCTGGGCTTACGTTTGCTTTTCCATTGTTGTCCTATGTTTAAAAAGTGTTAGAATAACAAAATCATGTTGCTTACCTGGACACCCATATGGAAATTCCTCCTAATGATCTGATATACTCCCTTTTTAAAACTAAGGGCTATTGTGCAACAAGGAAGGTTTTCCCTTTTTGCCCTGGCTTCCAGGGACTAAATTTCATGCTTAGTTATGATTGCTTCCTTTAGCCTAGATTTCTGGAAAATGAACCCTTTTCCCTCTGTAATTGGCTTTTTACCCACATAATACCAGATGCGCTGTTCTATCTTCTGTATTAATGTATTTACTATGCCAATGAGTGTATGTTACATCAAAACATCTTTATAAAATTTAGTTTTAAACTTTAAACATTTTTGTCACAGGAGTACACGATTATTATTTTAAAAAATAGAAAATGTGTCCATTCCCCAGGCAGTGAGCATCGCAGGTATACACCCATCCCTTCCCCCCCCAGCCCCGACCTCTGTCCGATACCCAATTGGTGTTATTCCCGGGGGATGGGTGCATACCTACATGATGAGTGCGATGTGCACTGTCTAGGGAATGGACACGATTGAAGCTCAGACTCGGGGGGATGGGAGGGTATGGGCAATATATATAACCTGAACTTTTGTACCCCCATAATGAGCTGAAATTAAAAAAATAAATAAATAAATAAATAAAAAAAATAAAAGCATCTAGCATATGGTAAAAAAAAAATAGAAAATGTAGAAAAGCAAAAGTAAAAAAATGGAAATAACCCTTAATTTCACCAATCAGGAAATAATTTGCTTTTAACATTATGGTTACTTAACTTTCTGTGGCCCAAGCATAAAATGGGGATAATAACCAGACTCCACCTCTAATTTAGCCTCCTAAGGTTGCTGTGATTATAAAACATTTTAGTCCATGAGCTGCACTTAGCACAGTACTAGGGGTTAAATGGGTATTTAATTAGGGTTAGTGGTTATTGTTGTTATTGTTGGGTATTTTACCACAGACCTTTTTTCCTGCGCATATATGACAAATCATTTTTGTAAGTAAGTATGGGCACGCATTCAGTAGAATCATGGTATTTGAGAGCTGCAAGGTGTTTGGTGTTTATCTAATCTAGTTTCTCAGCAGGGGATTCAGGAAATCAACTGGGGAGTTGGGAAGTTCTTTTCAGCTATTCAACTATTACTGATTCTACCTCAGGACCTACTGAGTCAAAAACTCCAAGAATAGATATGTGTGTTAGGGGAGAAAAATGAGGTAATTCTGGTGGGAGTACCTGTTGACTGGACCCACCAAGCTGTAGCCAGGTCTTCTTTAACAGGTGAAGAAGGGAAGCACCCTGGAGGCTGAGTGAGGGGATCAGGATCACACAAGTGTTCATGTGGAGCTGGAGCTGAGCCTCGGTCTCTTGTCTCTGAACTGCACCCTGGGCTGTCTCTGCCAGGCAGAGAGCCGCCAGGCAAGTCTGAAGAGATAAGCGTTTTGTATGAGCTTGGCAGCACAATCATCTGTTGCTGCATATAGTATTCCATTTTAAGACACACCATAATGTTTGCTAGCAGTTAATTCAGGTGACCAAATCTGCAATTGTTGAAAGTAAAAATAGCCAGCTATTTGGAAGGCTGAGATGAGAGGATCACTTGAGCCCAGGAGTTGGAGACCAGCCTGAGTGATATGGCAAGACCCATCTCTTGAAAGGACGAAAGGAAGGGAGGAAGGAAGGAAATACAAAGCAAAGAGAAAAAGTATTTGTTTATATTTCAAAACATTCATGTTTTATTAATTCATTGTGACCCTCTCTCGTCAGTCTGAATCAGTGAAATTTTACTGCATTTCAGCTTCTAAGTTTAGATGGTTCTGACGGCAGGTGGAAGAAGTTTGTTCTGAATTTAAAATTTTTCAGTTGGCACCTTCTAGTGAAATCCTCCGGGCCTTCATTTCACCAGGGGGTCTTCTGTTGCAGAGCACTCATATCTGAGAACCAGCAGTGGAATATAGCAGATTCATATCCTTCCTGAAGTTCATTTTCCTTATAAAAATATTAAAAAGCCATGTGCTGTAAGTTGATCCATGTTTGAGAAACTACTAGAAGAAAAAGCCAACTGCTTGAAGGCTGTATGAACTAAGCCCGTGATGGGGTGATTTGTAACGTTTCTAAATATTACAGGTGCAGCTACAATCTTGTATGACATTGCCCTCGCCACTGCACATGACTGATTCTGTAAGGATCTACATGTAGGTGTTTAGATGTTTCATCGTGTCTGCTTGACATAAACTAATGATGTAGACTGCTAAACATGGTGACATGATTAAACAGGATGTTAATTAGTGGCTCCTCTAAGAGTCTTGATCCTTCCTTTTAGCAGCCTTTGTTATGCATGTACAAGTTAAAGAGACAGAAATGGCTGTTCCCTGTATAGCATCTGTTAATGGCAATGCGGATTCAAGAAGAAGGCAGTTAAACTACCTAGTAAGACATATAGGTCCATCTTCTTGTCCTGGGGGTTGCCCAAAACCATGTCTTCATGGGAAGGAACATGGCAATTTTCTTGCAGGCAGTAATCATTTGTACTATTACTTAGTTGTCATGTATTGATGATCCCATTTCAATCAAACATATCTCATTCAGAGAGCTTTTGATGGGAGGAATTTTTGGAAGGGTTTAGGAAGGTTAAATCTGTGAGACATGGCTTCCATCTGGAATGCATTAGCTACAAAGATTTATTAGTCAGAGTGCCTCTGCATAATGTTCCATGGAAAGCGGGCCCTGCATCTAATTTCCAGTGTGATGTCTATATGAGGAGTGATCTTTGAAATATCATAGGTGACAATCAAGTTTGTTATAAAAATAGTAAATGCCCGGGATTTTCATGGCGGCTATTTTAAATCCCTCATGAGGGCTGCTAAGCAGGTAGTTGATTTGTTGACAAATGATAAAACTGTAGGAATAGCAACATGCATGAAATTTTAAAATGGGGTGGACCTTTTAAGCAGAAAAAGACTCTTAGGAAAATTATGAGCATTTAGTGTTTTCATTTACCTTTTCTTTGGGCAAGATGGCATTAGGAAATAATAAGACCAGTGCTCAACTCTGTGAAGAAGTACATCTCTCTTCTGATTAAACTCGTTTTTAAGAGCTAGTGTTGTTGATCAATAAGTGAGGCAGGGAAAGCTTTATAACATCTCATATGTTACACAGCCTGAGACTACACTGTTCTCAGCTGTAATGTGATTGGTATAAATTAGAAATTATAGGGGTGCTAGAATCCCAACTCTGCTGATCACTGTGTGGAAGGAAGGCAGAGGTGGCATGTAGCTCAGGCTTACCTATGCTACTGTTCTTTTAAAAGATAACCAACAGAAAAGCAGAAATTGGCGCTGCGGGGGAAGGGGGGGGAGGTTGAATCTGGGTTACAGAAATCAGGATCCAAAACCAGAAGTCTCAGACTTCCTCCTCCTCACCTGCCTAGTATTCAGTCACCAACGTTAAGGTATTAATGAGGGTAAATCCAATCCCACAAATGCTTTTTATACCATCAGGAGGCAGTAATGGTTTACGATGTCTTCCCTGGCTGTGCCATATCTTCCTGAAACTGAAGGGCAAAGAATTAATGCCAGGTGAAGGGCGAGTCGCCGTCCAAATATCAGTGAATTTAGGTCACACCACAATGCCCAGTTGTGTCATTCCCTCTCAACATAGGAAAAAGTGTTCTGTATCCTGGATACAAGTTCAGTACTAAATTGTTCTCTAAGGATTACAAGGGAAATGCTGGGGCTCAGCAATTTTCTTTTACCCTCCTGTTGGGCTTCTGTGCCACTGGGTGGTTTTGTGCCAGACAACAGAATTGAGAGTGTAGTGCTAGCCACAAAATGCATGTTAGGGAATGAAAAGAGATTTTACTGCAAGACCTCAAAGAGCAGGGATTGGGTTTTTCACTTCCAAGTGAACATTTACAGGTCCTAAACTTGAAATGCTTGTTTCTCTTCTGCATCCACTGTGCATGCTAAGAAGGGCACAGCTGGAGCAAAGCCTTCCTCTGCTGAGGGAGGACACATTCCCAGAAATCCACGTAGAATCTTTGTTAGGTAGGATGCATTTGAGGACCTTAATTTCTTTCATTTTTCCCATCAGGTCTTAGCAGAGAATTCCATTCCTTCCTTCCTTCTTTCAGGCACAGGGATACCATATCTGCACACACCCTTGTCCCAGATGTCTTTCCGTGTTACGAATGACTGTGTCCCCCCATCCCTCAGTGTAACCTTGCCCTCATTGCATATGAGTCTGGCTTGCTCTCTGGGCTTGTCTTGACCAGAATGATGGGATGGTGCCAGGTCTCCTCCCCAGCTGATGCCTCATTTTACTAAGGCAGAATAGCACTCTGGCTAACCTCTTGTTTGCAGGAAGCTTTTGTTTATCAAGGTCTCCCTGTGTCCTAAGTCTTTGCATATGATTTAATGTGAATGAAATAAGACAATGGAAACCATGATAGGTTCCCAGAGGCATCTCCACCTTTGGCATATAATTGAAAATACTTTCAAGGATACAGCTATCGTGGAAGTTGAGTTACTAATCCAATAAGTTTGGATATTATAGTACGATTACTTTGGCCTGCTCAGTTGTCCAGATTACTTCAGTATTCTTTGATGACGTTTATATGATTCTCACTCTCCAACATCCATGCCCCCTTTTCTGAGTAATACTTGGTTTTCATTCATTATTCATTTATTTTCAGGCAAATAAAGTCCTGAACAATTTTCACATTTACTTAAGAAAAGCTCCTCCTTTTGATTCAAGTAATCTTTCATTTTTTAAAAACTTCTGTGGCTTAGTATTAAATTAATTGCTTAATGTAGATTTGAATGCATGGAAATACTCAGAAAAAAATTCCAAAAACATTATAAGGAAAAATAATCAGTTTTTCTTTTATGTCATAATCTAGGCTCTTTTTGATATTTTGAATCACTTTAAATTTTCTCTATTTTGATAGTGATTAGTAAATTGGAACAGATTTTTTTTGAAACATATCTGAGGTTCAGAACTTCTTTTAAGTCACACAGAAAAAAAATACCGTGAAGTTCTGCGAGCTAAGTTTTATGAGTAAAGGTTAATTTTACTAAATCCATAAAAAATTATTTTTATTTCAGTAAAATTCTTGAAAAAAATGAAACAACATTAGCATGTTAATTGTCATATCTAAAACAGAAATTTAACATCTTTGAGATTTGACTTTAGAAAGCAGTTGTGGTTGTGCTGTCTACCCTTTTTAGTGCAAAATTTTAACTGGATGCTCTGTAATGTAAGAAAGAAATCTACCAGTCATTTTAGGCAATTCAGTAATAATAATTAAGTAGCCACATTAAAATAAAAACCTGACTGTTTGATTATATTGGCTACATATGATACTTTCATATGTAACAATGAGATAAGAAAACCATAAAATATTATACAAATGTAAGGTATTATTATTGAGTCACTTAACCTATGAGAAAGTCTGCAAATTTATTCGATTATCATAGTCCTAGAAATCTTCAGTGGAAAGCATCAGCAGTTTCACTACATGGGCACTTAAAATCAGTGTCATCTCAAAGTCATCTAGTCCTACAATGTAAGGTAAGTCAGTTTATCTCTCTGAGTCATCTGTAAAACAGGAATAATAATTTTATCTAATAGTATTGCCAGTAAGTTATCAAAGGAGTGTTTTGTAAAGGTGATACACAAAAGTTGATTATTTTCTGTTTTGTAAACTTGACTCACCCCTCTTAAAGCAGCATGTCGTATCTTGAAGGAACACATTACACAGCTCTCACCTGAAATCTCACTGATTCCATAAACGCTCTCTCACTGGGTCAGGCTCCTTCCCTTTTCCATGAATGCCCAAGAACCCTCTTCCCTCCATAAATAATCCTTCATTATCATGATCCATTCACTCTCTGTCATACTTGCTAGACTGTAGACTCTTTAAGGGTGGAGATTATTTATTCCTGCCTAGTGTCCAATATGGTGCTCAACACAGGGTAGTCATTCGATAATTATATGCTGAATGAATAAATCAATGCATAGGAAATTACACATAAGGTGATTACTAGATTCTTCTTCCAGGGATTTTATAGTAGCATCAAAGATGTGGACTTAGACAAAAAAATACTAGAAGGCCTACTACAGGTGTACTTGTATGCATACAACTCTCTTATGGGCATACTTTTTTATATATTTTTATCAGTGACATTGGCAATAGAAATAAAGGTTGTTTTATAATTGCCCACAGTACCTCAAGTCTAAATCGTTGTTTTGTACTGTTGTGCTTTAGTACAACCTAGGATCTCTGGAGTTTAACCCTCACTTCCCTCTAGGTAAGGTATATTGAATACTTGCATAGCCCTATGAAGGAAATCAAAATATTTCACCCCAAAATATATTTTTTGACATACAAGCAACCCTTATTTCACAACTCAAAGTGGGTTGGCTTTAAATTTCAACAGAGGAAAAAAAAATTGGATAACACATAAAGTAAAATTAGCATGTATAGTAATGTTAAAAGAAGTAATGTAACTCCAAGTTTCTGTCTCTTTGTTTTATTTTGCACTATATTTTCTCAATATGGCAACTAGGAAGCTCTATGTTATACAAGGAAATGTTTGGCTTTTGCACATGAAGAATGCAAATGTTCCCCCAAAAGCTAT
Organism: Eulemur rufifrons; assembly: GCF_041146395.1. Taxonomy (NCBI): domain Eukaryota; kingdom Metazoa; phylum Chordata; class Mammalia; order Primates; family Lemuridae; genus Eulemur; species Eulemur rufifrons. Next base: position 68,697,072 of record NC_090984.1, read on the forward strand.
GACTCTTCCCCCCAAATTTATATACATCAAATTTTTTTTTGGAATTCTAAACTTTCTAAACATCTTAAATTTTTATAAGCTTCTGATGACATCTTTAGTGAGTTTCTTTGATTGTTGTTGTTTTTTGCCTACCAGACTAGCTATTTAGATACTTATAGAATATTTAAAATCAGCAAGCAAGCACACAAACCCACCAACAACAATCCAGATGTACAGATGAACCAGACAGTGAGTTTAGGAAGTTAAGACACTCAAAATCAGTTTGGCTTTGGAAGATATGGGAGAGGAAGAATGTAACATTGGCCTAAAACATTTAAAAAATAGTTCTTCTGTGAGTTTTGTTAATCATATCATTCCCTATTTCTTAATAACAAGGAAAATTTTGAGCCAGATATCATATTAAAGACTCTCCAAGGGTAACTTATTAGTATTATTATCAATGTAACTATTGCTAATAATATCATTAAGTATTTTCAAAGCCTGACTCCTGCCATGCATCTATTCACTAAAGACCTGACCTGCAAGCCTTTCTTAATGACAATTTTTGTTTAATAGTAAAACCATGGAATAATCTCCAGTTGTCTTATGACCTTTTCCCTCGCCTCTAGGAATTTCAGTGCCAAGTTAGCCAAAAGAGATGAACGTTTGTCTTATTTTGAATACCTTTCAGGGTCTGGGCGATCCTACTGAGAAGCCTATTTGGTGTTGTGTAAAATGATATCTGTCAAAATCATTTCTATGACTGTTCTGCCTATTTCAATAAGATTAAGTTTTACCCTGGTGTTTTAAAATCTTTTCATTTGTGGCATTCTACAGGATTGTTATTGTCAGATAATAATGGCTAACACCTAGATAGACAGTATGGGTCAAACATCTTAAATATGGTCATGAAAGGTTTGTATAAAAGATGTTATAAGTTCTGAGGGAAAAATCACACCCTGATGGGCATGTGGGAAGATTTCATGAGGGAGATGACGTTTGGTTAGGATTTGTATTCCCTGTGTGACTTTCAGCCCTGAGCGGAACCACTGCCATGTTTGTAGTAACTGACAAAAGAGTCTCCAGTTGCAAGTTTGAGCTTGCACGTAGGATCCCGTGATGAAGCTGTGGATGGAGGATAAATCTTCCTAAGCAACACCTGGGAGGAAGCATAGCTTAGTCCTGGTTTATACTGGAGCCCAGGATTCCAATCCCTACTCTCCCATTTCCTCTAGGGCCAGATGAATTGGCCAATCTGACCCTCAGTTTCATCTTCTATAAAATGGGGACAGTACTAGCCTGAAGTTCATGAGGTAGTTGAGACATTAGTGATTTCAGTGGAACTGAAGGGTTGCAAAAATGCCCTAATACTTTCTAAGGGAAAGGCTACTTGTGAGGAAACTCTTCCTGCCCTTCAGTCACAAATAATGATGACTCCTACTTGGTTTATTTTTATCTGTTCTTTCCATGGCCGAGCACTAGGTAAACTGGAAACCATCATTACAGGAAATCAGTTCACACGGGCATGTGTTAGAAAAGTTTAGTGGCCTAGGCCGGGCGCGGTGGCTCACGCCTGTAATCCTAGCACTCTGGGAGGCCGAGGCGGGTGGATCACTCGAGGTCAGGAGTTCAAGACCAGCCTGAGCAAGAGTGAGACCCCGTCTCTACTAAAAAATAGAAAGAAATTATATGGACAACTAAAATATATATACAAAAAATTAGCCGGGCATGGTGGCACATGCCTGTAGTCCCAGCTACTCGGGAGGCTGAGGCAGTAGGATCGCTTAAGCCCAGGAGTTTGAGGTTGCTGTGAGCTAGACTGACGCCACGGCACTCACTCTAGCCCGGGCAACAGAGCGAGACTCTGTCTCAAAAAAAAAAAAAAAAAAAAAAAAAAAAAAAAAAGTTTAGTGGCCTGGAGCAACCTGTACTCTCATCTTCCCTGTTTCCAGTTAGCTTCTCTGGGCCACGTTATGCAAGTTGCACAATCCTTCAGGACGTATTTCCTCACCTGTAGCCTAAAGTTGTGGGACTAGGTAATCCTCACAGCACTGTGATAGCCCTTAGTGCTGCTTGCAGACCTCTGATTGTCCTCTTCTTCTGGGCAAAAGGATAATTGAGCTTTCTGCCCCTTTGAGGTCTGGTGAGACCACATAACTACTTCTGGCCAATGAGCTGTGAATGGAAATGACATATTTCACACAGACTGACAAGTCTAAGGACAAGACCCTCTGAGGTTCTCTTTCCCCCTGCCATGGCAAAGGTGGTGGCTCTGCATCCTGGGCCCTGGAGGAAGGGGAGGAGGGAGCAGTGTCCCTAGTGACCCACGTTGGACTTGAGCATGAGTGAGAAATAAGCTACCATTTTGTTTAAACCACTCATAGAGTGGGGTTGTTATTCCAGCATAAAACACTTCTGCTGAATTGTTCAGGAACCTTCCAGCAGCAGGCATCAGGGAAGACTTCAGGATGAGCGAATATTGGAAGTCACAAAGGCCATGAGTATATGCTCTGGATTCAATCCTAGCTCCACACACTACCAGCAGCATGACCTTATGCTAGTTGCTTAGTCTCTCTGAGTTTCCGTTTCCTTATGTGTAAAATGGGAATAACATCATTGGTTATCTAATTGAGCTGGTATAAGGGTAAAATGAGATCTTGCATGTAGCACATTTTAGAAAACACCTGACAAGAGAGTAGAGCAAAAATTCTTAGTATTCTGATTTTAACATTCCACGAGTCAACAATTTCACTATCTTTCTGTATTTCTTGCTCTTGTTGAAGCAGAGTGAGGGAGTTTATAAGAAATATGACAGTAGGCAATGGCTTAGAAAGAAAGTAAAGGGGCTGATCCCTTAGCCCCTTTAAGCAGCTTCTATAATATTAAGAATCAGAGGTGTCTCTATTAGTGTGATTTTGTTACATCCTGTTCAGCCCATTTCTAAAAATAGGAATCAAAGCCACTAAACAAATCTGTAATAATCCTTTCTAAGTAGCCATCATCCAACCAGTGATATTTCCCTACAAAAACTTCTTTGGGAAAAGAGATTATGTATTTGTCTCACCTTGGATCTTGCAAATTTATGTCACACTTTGTGTCTTTAAAGCTTTCGAACAAACATTAAATTGATTATACAATAAAGGCAATAGCTCATTTGGAATATTTACAAGAAAACCCCCATAGAATGAGCATAATGAGAAAAATAATGAAGCAGTAATTATAATTCTCAAGGCTAATAATTTTAATAATAATTTATACTTAAACAGCTCTACACATAAGGAGATTTCAAAGGTTTATAAATATTAAGCAAGCTCCGTATGCTCTACAGTTCCTAAAACAATGCCTTGAACCTAACATTCCTGAAACATTCGTGCACCATGAGTGTTATTAATCTCATTTTACAAATAGATAAACTGAGGCAAAGCAAATATGCCTGGAGTCAGGAATTCTTAACAATAGATTATCTTAAGTACTTGTACCCTAAATCAACCCAATTAGAACATCACAATATATTAACTTATATTTCAGATTTTCTAGGAGTTAAATTGTGTGGTACTAACTGCTGCAACTGATTTATATGATAAGACCCATGGATTTTATTAATGTCATAGTATCTGTATGAAAACAGTTGCAATGGGGATGATAGGTTTTTGTGGCATGTGGCCTGTCCTCAGCTGAGGTGCAAGGGAAATTTCACGTTGGATTCTGGGCATGACATATCCCAAAAGGCATGCTGTAGCCAGAAGGTCCCTGCTAGATACGCCCTCTTCCTCCTCAAGAAGGGAACCAGAGCCCATAAAAAGCTGCAGTCCCTGCTCACAGTTTGTATAAGCCCCCCTTTTTTTCCTGTTCCATTGTGCTCATTCACACATGATATCCCAAAACAGTTAAATAGAATGAAGGATATTATATCTGTCACACATGAAAAAACTGCAGTTATGGATTCGCCTAATGCATTCATTGCTTTTTGGACTCTGGAGTCCCCTGGGCAGTGCCACAAATCTACATGTTGGCCCCACAGTGTGGGACTTTCTAGTGAAGCCGGCATGTATATCAAAGGTTCATTATTATTGTTGTTAATTTTTTTATTTTTATAGCTCAAATGAGTTGCCCTTAACTCATGGTAACAGTAGGGGCTGCACTGGCCAAGCACATTGCAGTAATCTATTGTTGAAATAGCTCCCTCCTGACTGTATGGTGAGTGTCGAGGTCCTGCCTTCCAAATTAATCCCAAAGCTTCGGTGACATAGCCGACCCATAGCAGAGAGCCTAAAAGCACTACTTCTCTATGAAGTTATTTGAGAGATCCACCCCTCCAAATCTTCCCAAGTTCAGTTTAAGATAGATTTCTCTGATTCCTGGGGTCTTGCATAATGATGCAGATGAAGCTGGTAGTCACTTATTCCCACGAACATTCACTGTTTGTGGCCGCAGCTGTGTTACAAATTGTGCAGAGCATGCTGCCCTTTTTCACTGGCCATGCATGAGGATAGCTCTTTGATTTGTAGTCATTGGCTCAGTTTGGAGAGGAGCTGGGAGCTGTTTGCACCTTCCTGCATGATGCCAGGTACAGAGCCTTTATTCAGAAGGGTGCCTGGTCCTGGGTGGTGGGCCTAGGCTTGTCTGACAGCTTCTGAAGTTGCCTGATCCCCACACCTATGACCAGAGGGGCCTGGCCTATAGTAAGCACTTTATTGTTGTTAGCTGTTGTTATTATCACCATCGTCCATTTCATCATCAGTATTACGGTGCTGTTATTAGTGCCCTTCCATTGACGTAGAAAGGGCAAAGAGGGATGCTGCTGTGGCGCCTCTAATGTGCACTGCCTTCAGTCACACGCTATTAAGCTACTCAAAGGTTCTTTTCACTTGAATGATCAATAACCAAACAAATTATATATTTGCAGTATCCATTTCCAGTTTTATTTATGAATCCATGGTGGCAGGGACTATCTGTTTTGATTTTTCTGAGGCATAGTTTTCCTGCTTGCATACAGTAGATGCTTAATAAATATTGTGGAATGAATAAATAAATAAATGAAACCTTTAGTTCTGTCAACTCAAAAATTAGACTATTTTGCGTGGCCATGCTTAAGAAATCATGTGGCCACACTTAAGAAATTAGATGCCTATTATGCATTCTCTAGATAGTAAAGTTTAAATTTTGGCTACTGTCTTTATGCAGTTTATAGTGAATAAAAAGATCAGTCACATGCATACAAGTAACCAAAAAATAATATTTTATAGTATATTTATTCAATCATGATGTTTAGTGTTCTTGGTGTTACTAGTATTTGTTGAGCACTTATTATGTGCCAGGCACTTTTTAAAATATTCTGTATTTATTACTTTGTTTACTTCTCATATAAAAAAAATCTATTGTTATTATCTATTTTTTACAAATGAAGAAACTAAACCTTAGGAAGGCTACATACATTGCCTTACATACATATATTGTCATATAGTTTATGAGTGGTTGAGTTGTAAGACATAATATACTAAACCTTTATATACTAAATAAAAATGGTTATTGTGTTCTTTTTTCTTTTACAAAACATTCCTGTGATATTCCATTTATTTATATTTTTTCTTTAATTCCATATGTGGAATTAAATTAATATATGGCATGTATTAATTTTATCATTTAGTTTTATGTGTTCTTAGTTTAGCCACCTCAAATCACACAGGATCTAATAGATACATAATAGATAATAAAATGCTAAATTGTGTGTGTCTACAATAAGTAAACTAATAGTTTTGAAAAAGGAGTCTGAGTAGTGGAGACTTGAGCTTCTCTAGAAGGGTGGATCAAATCAAAATATGCAGCAAGTGTTGGGGGTAGAACATGAACCAAAGCACAGAAGTGCGATGAGCCTGCGCTCGCTCCCTGGAGCATGTGGGGGGAGAGGGAGGAGACTGACTGCCCAGGGGGATCAGGCTATGTGGGGAGAAGACGGAGCCCTCGGAGAAGCAGGAGATGGACCATGCGCCCAGCCCAAAGGGTATGCAGCATGGTGGAGACGGGATTACAAACCAGGTTGGCTAGAGCACCAAAACCAGGATTCTTGCACTATAGGTCCCTGACTTTCCTAGTAGGAGCCTCAAATTCTAGATTTTAGACTAAAAAAAACACAAACTCTAGAAAAAACAGGTGATGATTAGCAAGATGTTTTTAACCTTTCAACAAATATTCACGTAATAGAAATAGTCATTGCCAATTTGGCTATCAAGTAAGTATTATCAGCCTTAAATTACTGTTGTTCATCTAGCAATTGCATGCCTTTTGAGAAGACATGGGAAGGCTGAAAAGTTTGTTTACTCCTTGAGGGGTGGCAAAGGTTAGGCTGAAAGTTTCATTTCTGTAATATATTTGTTAATTGAAGTTCGTATTTATTCATTCTCTTTTACTAAATCTGTCTGTGAGTTGAAATAATCCCAGTGCTTGTTAAATCGCTGCTTGGTTGGAATGTACCCTCAGAACCAGAACAAGTTTAGTTAGCGTGAGGTTGGGCTACTCACGGGGGATGTACTTGTGACCACTTGTGTGCACACTCTCATTAGCCACGTGTTCCAAAATGTCATTGAAGGAGGAAAAGGCTTATGGATTTTGATGCTCAGATTCTGCATTTAGAGTCAACACATACACCAGGTCAAATATGTCTTTCAGTTTTTATGAAAGTGAAACTCTTGTTTATAACAGTATATAAATTGGCAAAGGGGCCTTCTCTCTTTGGGGGGAAAGTAGATAGAAAACAATCTAGTTTTAGTTAAAGTTGAGATCTTGCTGGTAATCATTTAAAGGTTAAACTACAACACAGTGGAGGGGGAAATCATGTGATTCATGTTTTTTTTTATTTGAGCTATTGTAGAATGCACTTTAGACATGAAGTTCTATCTATGTGGCTTAGAACAACCGAAGGAAAGGAAAAACATGAGAGCATCTATGTTTCCCATATGCAGTTGCTTTGTAGTTAAGGGAGCTAAATACCTACCTCGAAGTGGGGCTGGAATTTTCACTCCCCAGCTGTCTCGGCCTTGTCTGGCCAGAGCGGCAGCGCCTTTGTATGCTGCGCAGTGACTTGGCTAATCTAAGCGATGTGGAGCATGTGCGGCATCGCTCTGAGGCCTCGGAATCAATACGGAGTCTTTAGATTTAAAACTAATGATTTTCTGTGTTCAGCAAAAGTCAGAATCTCTCAAAGTTGCCATTGTTGGCTCTGATTTTTCCCCGGAGAATAAGAGATGGTGTGATAAATCATCATGCTTGCAACGCAAATAAAATGCATGTCAGAAGAGACTGGAACTAGACTAGAGATGGATAATGTGAGCCTCAAACATCTTAATTATTTCAGTCTTAAATTGAGCCAAACCCCCAAACTAGAACTGCAGCAACAGTGATTGCAACAGTAGTAGACACGCCATCTGATGGGGTCGTCCCGCCCCCCAAGAGTACTAATGTCACCCACCCAGGCATGCAAGTGTGATCGTTTCCTCCCAGCAGAATTGTAAGCAGTTGAATGGATGACGTCAAGTGCTTTTGAATGTATCTATAAACTGCTGTTGAATGTACATAAAATTTCACCAGACTCTCTGATTTAAAGCCCTAGAGAAGGCCACCAGGCTCGTATGGAAATTAGCTAAGCATAATTTATTCATGAAAGGCAGAAAAGCTGAATTAATAAATACATGAGTATGTAAACTTATAACTGCATAAAGATCTGTAGGAAATATAAAAACCAAGCTCATGTATTAACAGAAACCCATAAGGTATGGCCACTTGGTCCTTTCTTGCAAACAGTTGTGTCTTCTGTTTTGAAAGCTCAGGTGACAATAAGTAATAAGTAAAGAAGTACATTTATTTTTTTGGAGAGTCTCTTTTTTTACTTTGAAAATGTAGACCTGCCTTGTGTATGCTGCTCTATGAGAATCAATCTAAGAGAATTATTTTTTAAAATATTAATGAAGGCACTAATTCCAGAGATTCAGAAAACTGCTTCTTAGTAGGTTTAACTCATATTCTGTCTGACTGGACCCAAATCTGAGAGCATTTTCTCAAAGTATTGTCATAAATACAAGGTCTTGCCTTATTACAAGAGTGGTCATTTTTTCCTCATCCTTATCCTCCCTATGATATAATCTGTATCAGTATTATCACCCTCATCAAGCATTGATTCCACAGTGCACTTTTGATACAGCAGGAATTGAGGCGAAGTACATACTGCCACACTTTAAAAAAACTATTGAAAGGAGTCTTGCCTTGTATCAAATGCCTCCTGGTGAAACTTCGTTCTTGGTGAACTCTGAGCCTCCTGGCCATAATTAAGGCTTGGTTGGAATCTGGAAGCCTGAATCTGCTGCGATGTTACCTAGGATTTAATAATCAAGCAACAAAATTTATTTCCTGCAGTTGTTGTAATTTGGTCAGAACATTCCAAGGGAAACACAGTAGTATTTTCATCCATCGTCATTACTGATGATATCCTTTTAAGAGAGGCTGTTGATAACACTTGATATAGTATTTTCATTCCTGTTCTGATCACTCTGTTCTTAGACTGTTGCCTGGTAAGCAGGCTTTAGACCTTTAACTGACCAATGGAAATGCATACATGAAAGTAGAAAGGTATGTATTCATGTTATCTGTTGCTGCATTAAACAGATGTACCCTCAAACTTAGTGGCTTGAACCAATGACACCATTTATTTTGCTTTTGAATCTGCAATTTAGGTAGTGTTTGGCTAGGATAGCTTTTCTCATCTTCACTTGGTGTCAGGTGGGCAGCTCAAAGGCTTGGGGCTGGAGTCGTCTGCAGCTTGTTCCCACACAGTTCTGGTGATGGATGCTGCCTACCAGCTGACACCTCAGCCAGGACTTTGACTGGAGCATCTACCTGTGGTCTTCCCATGTGATTGCCTGGCCTCCACACGGTATGGTGGCTAAGTTCCAAGAGTCAGGTCCCAAGAGAAAGAAAGCCAAGTAAAGTAACCTACCTCAGAAGTCATATAGTGTCAGCTCCACATATTTCATTTGTTGTGGCTGTCACAAAGTTCTAAGTGCAAGGAAAGGGAACATAGATCCTATCACTTGGTGGAGGAGTGTCCACTTGCAAGATGAGCAAGTGCAGTGGATATATTGGTTCATCCATCTTTGGAAAAAACTTCCATAGTTTATGTTTTGTTAAGCATTTAGGACTGTCCATATGAAGAAATGTTTGCCCCTTGCTATAAGAATAGGAACCTTATTGACCCATAGGCTTAACTGAAATAATTGGCAAAAGAATCAAGTTTTGCCATGAAACCAACTCTCCGATCAGATAAGATAACCAAGGAGAGGGGAGGAAACCTTCTAAAGTTAATTCTAGCCTTGTGCCTACTTCACAGTAAAAATCTTAGAGATGGGAATTCCCCAAACATATGTAAGGTGGTTCATTTAGGCTGATCACATCTTTAGCAGTTGCCAAAGGATCTTATACCAGATGTTAACATTCTAGTTTCTATCAAAGAGCTATGTTGGATTTTTTCATTATTTAGTATGAGAACAATGGAAGTGAACTTTTATGAAGTTCTTTCCCTGCGGACTCCAAGTGAAGTTAACCAGACACACTTTAAGAAATATGGTGACTATTTTAGAGATACTGTATTTACTGAGCATCCAGCCTGAGACCAAAATGGACCCCAACCCTGAGAACCTTATAAGCTAATGCAGGGTTTGTAGAACATATTATTTTAAAAGAATGCTCTCTTCGTGAAAGAGATACTAACAATCTGCCACAAGGCTCTGAGCAGTTTCTCTAGCTGTGTGATAAATTTGTACTTAGCCAATTATACACTGTCCTCCAGTCTCTTTCACAACAAGAACATTCTGCATATTAGATAGCTGTTCTGAGTTAATCATGAAACTTATGCTTGTACCGCGCTCTATGAATTCCAAAGTGCTTCCCATCCGTTAGCACATTTGATGCTCTTAGCAAATCTGTAGTCTGGATAGAATCATGGTTATTTCTATTTTTCACATGGGGACCTGAGCGACAGGTCACACTAGCTGGAGGAGCTGGGGCAGTAATTCTACGTCTATACATCCTGTCTACCTCTCTTTTTCCTAATTGTGTGATTTTCAGTTTTATACTAAACTATATGACCAATGAATGCATAGGTTGAAAGCAAGGTCTTCCTTATTTTAGGCGATGGCAAACAGGAAGTACATGGCTGTGCTTATGATAAGGGTACAATGGATGGGTCAGTGTGGTACAGAGGAGTAAGCACTGGAATGGGAGTTGGGACACATGGGGATTCTTGTCCTGGCTCTGCTGCTCACTGTTGCGTGTTCATGTGGAACATGAAGAAGATAGACTAGATAAGTTTCTAAGATTACGTTTCATTCTAAATGTCTACACTGTCAAATTATACAAATAAAAAACTAGAGTAGTTGATATCAATATCCTTAAAAGAAGTCAAGTAGGTAGGTAGAAATGAAGTTGGACAATGAGTTTTTTTGTCTAATAGAGTTAAGAGGGGAAATTACCTTTAAAAAGTTTGAGTAAGGGGTGGTAAGATAGAAATGTGGGAGGAGGAAATTTAAAGAGTTACTTTTTTTTAACTCATTCACCATTTATTTATTGGGCCTCTGTGATGTTCATTGTCTCTACAGAAGTGTGCAAAAAATTCTCTGCACTCATGCAGCTTATGTTATAGTGGGAGGAGGGAACAAACAGTTAAAAAATATATATGCCAAATGATTAAAAGAGAAAAGGTGATAGAAAGTGCTGGGCCTGGAGGTGACTGAAATGATAAATCGTTGACCCAGGTAGGTCACACTGTGAAAGTGATATTTGAACAAAGACCTGAGTAAGGGAGGAAGCCAGTAATGCATATGTCTGGGAGAAGAGCTGCCCAGGTGAAGGAGTGTGGCTAGAGAGGCAAGTGCTAGAGAAAAAGGAAGAGATCAGGTTGGAGAGATAAGAGGGTTTTGTAGGATGCTGGGGGGCCTTGAAGGCTTTCGTAAGGAGTTTTTATTATAAGTGATTTGGGAAATCATGGGAGGGAGATCAAACTCAGTAGTGACATGATTTGACTTAGTTTTGAAAAGAATACATTTAATGTGATAATAAAGCTGTTATTTAAAAAAAAAAACAAAAACAAAAACACCCCCAGCTGTCATTTTGCTAATAAGACTATTGAGAATAGCCTGGAAGTAGGAAGACCAGGAAGCTATTACAGTCTTCTAGGCTATAGATGATGGTTACCTGGATCAGTTGGTAGCAGTGAGGGTGTTTGAGAAGTGATCAGATTCTATATGAATGAATATCATGCCTATAGGATTTGCTGATTGATTGAGGGTAAGGATGACTCCAAGGTGTTTGTCCTGAGCAACTAGATGGATAGAGTTGCCTTTTATTCAGAGAGAGAAACCTGTGAAAAAGCAGGTTTGGTTTTGTGTGTATGTGGGGTAGGGTGGATTAGAAGTCAGAGGATGTGTGCAAAGCAAAAAGAAATTTTTATTGATATTATTATTTTACTTTCAAAGAGGATTTGAAAAGGCTTATAATAAAACATACAGATATAACAATGATGGAAACTATTTAACAAGCATAAAAGGCTTAAACCCAATCCGACAGTAGTGGACCTAAACAGAAGTTCCCTTCGGGGAACAATAGGCATGTTTGCTTGATCTTTGTAGAATGTTAGTGATCAAGAATAGAAATATGGGGGTAAGAGAGTAGTAAGAGGGATTTTGCAGAGGAAAGCTGGCCTGAGAATACCACATTGTCAAGGGGGGACTCAGGGGTTGGTTGATTGAAAACTGGAAAGAGCTGATGGCTTTCTATCGACTGGAGCATGCATCAGAGTCTCCAGGACGCTTTTAAAGCGTACAGGTGTAAGGCCTCGCTCAGACCTTCTGAATTTAAATCTCTGTTGGAAGACCCAGGACTGTCAGTGTTTTAAGCTCTCCAGATGATTCTGATGTAAGTGCTAGTTAAAAGAGGGTAGAGGAAAGAAGTTGATGAACTTAATTAGCTGTTAGATAATGTGGATTACCTAACTGGAATGTTTTTCTGGAGAGAGAAAGAAGTAACAATTAAACAATAATTTTAAAGATACTTTTTTACTCTTTTAATGAATATTTGAGTACTTAAGTGTTATACATGTAAGTGCTAGAGACACAAAGAGGAAGCCCAGTCCTGCCCTGAAGTAGTTGATAGTCTGTTGAGAAAAGTGAATACATACATTGAAAGCTTATAAAGCAATATGTTCCTGCATTGTGTGTTACGGAAACGGGGGTAGAAATGGAAGTATTAGAGAAGGTTTTCTGGAAGGAGTGTCACCTAAGCTGAAGAATTGTGTAGAACAAGAGCTGACAAATTATGGCCCATGTGGCAAATCTAGATTTCTGCTTGTTTTTGTAAATAAAGTTTTATTGGAACCATGGCCATGTTTAGTGACGTATGTGCTCTCTATGGCTGTTTTAGCTCTACAGCTGCACAGTCAAGTAGCTGTGAGGGAGGTACGTGACACACAAAGCCTCAGATACTTACTTCCTGACCCATTACAAAATGTTTGCCAACTCCTGCATTCTAGAAAGTGGAAACAATATGACATACGGTGCTATTGAGGTAACTACAAGCAAAAATTAAGGCAGGCAATGGCAGTGTATGAAGCTGGTGAGGAGGAGGGACAATCATTGAGATCCTGTACACCGTATCATGGAACTTGAACTTTATCCAGGGAGTTGGAAATCCATGAAGGATTTTAAGCAGTTGAACTTTAAATAGATTATTCTGTTTGCTTCATAGAATATAGATTTGAGGGGGAAAAGATTGTTAGGAAACTATTAGAATAATTTATGTAAGAATTAATGAACTTATTAAAAGTTTCACTATAAATTTATAAAATGGAATATTACATAGCTCTTATGTATAGGTATATCTAAATTGTACTGACAGGGAAAGATAACTATAATATGTTAAGTGAAAATAATCAAGGAAACTTCATATGCAAGCATACAATACATATGGGTTAGTATATGCACAGAAAAAAATGAAGAGAATATACAGAAAACTGCCAAAAGTCTTTTTCAGGGGAGGGTAGCTAGATAGACAGGAGACAATTGTCTTTCATTTTATATATTCTGTACTCTTTTTGGGGTAGTAAAAGGTACTGCTTTTGAATTAGACCCCCAAAAAATAACTTTTAGAGTTATTCATAAAGAAAGAGAGAGAAAGGCCTCATACCATGACCCAGGACAAGGAAGGAGGGAAGAGAAGAGCATAAATTTGAGAATGATTTAGGAAATTAAACTAGCAAAACTTAGTAATGTGGGAGGTGAATAAGAGAAATGGAAAAAACATGATGCCCAGGTTTCTGGTTTGTGTTACTGTGGTGAATTGTGGTATAGGTAATATAATAAAAATAGATAACCTGTATTATTTATGATATACGGTATCTTGTGCTAACTGTACTTTATACACTTTCAGTATATTTAAACTATCAACAAGTGAAGGAGGATTTTTTACTCTTCCCATTTTATAGATGAGAAAACTGAGCCTCAGAGAGATTAAGTAGTTTACCCAAGCCTAATGTAATTTGTGAGTGGGTTAGCTGGGAATTAAACACAAGTCAGATTGATCCCAAACCTGATGTGTACTTCTACCGCCTCAACCTTCAATGAATTTTTTAAAAAACAGTGTGGATGGGAAGATAAAATCAGTTCAGGACATACTGAGTCATCAACATAGAAGTCTTACTGTAGTGTGATAAGCTCTGAATAAGTGAAACAAAAAGAGAAGGCCTCAGATTGAATTTTGGAGAATGTAGTTAATAGATCTTAATAATCACCAGAGTTTTAAGAATAATTATATGAAATATATAAAAGACTTTCCCCTTTAGTTGTGTTTGGATACTTGACATGCTTATTGATGCAGTAAATAATGCACATTAAAAAAGAATTAGAATAAAACAAATTTGATGCATTTTTCTTTGCATCAAAAATCATAGGTCTGATTTTGTCAGTTTAACTTAGTGAACATCTGTTGAGTGCTCACTGTGTGCAAAGCATATTGATGCTACAGTGTTACTTTAACTTTTTATGTGTCTAAAATTTCAGTCGGGCTAGGAAGAACAAAGATCCAAAAGATGCATAATTTTCTAAACAGATCTTGAGCTGATATTAGTTCAAGAAATATCCAGAGTCATTATGCTTCTCTGTTTTTCATCTGGTCATTACTGTATGTTTTGCTGAGGAATCCTTTCTTTGACAAAAGCATTCTTAGTTCTGGTTTGAAGAGCTAGGGTTAAAGGTAAACCGAACTGCCTGAGGAAATGCAGTGGGCCTTTGTGAAGGGGAGAGAAAATGATGCCCCTCCCTCTGAGAGGGAAGCAATTTTTCATTGTGTTACTTCACCCTGGCATTCAGCCACCAGAGGGGGCATGGACCGGAGTGAAATAAATTCTGCCAGCTGCCTAGCTGGCTTCTTTGCCTTCCAGAGAAGAACCATAGCTATCCTCCCTTGGAGATGGGAATTGGGTTTCACTTCCCATTTAATGAGAAACTAAGTGGGTTGTACTAGTAGCCACGGCTATGCTTTCCCCAGTGAAGAATAAAGCATGCCTTGCAGACTTTCTAAAAGGCCCAGGGAATGTCCTGTTAAAACAGACTTGAAAACATGATGATGGTTTTCCTTAGTGCCATGTCCCATGTATACTTCACTTCCTTTCTAATATGTTATTGATTTTTATCCAAACATAGATACAAGCTTTCAGAAAGAGAAATCATGTTGTCAGGATTGACCATTCAACATAAAATTTGTACATTGCATAAAAATGTGTTTTTGACACAGTAAAATACATTCCCTTTATGCTCATTGTAATTCACTTTATAGTGACTTGCTTAATAGCGTAACATATATCATTTATACTGCTATCCTTCATGCTTTTAAACTGTAATATCCTTTCCTCAATGACTACTTGTCAATTTCACTGATCTAGATTTGATTTCATAAATTAACTAGGCCAATTAAGTAGAGAGTTATCATTAGAATAAGAAGTGGAAGCAAATAAATATTAATCTTCCCTCCCTGAATGTCGGTATTCCAACACAACTTTGATCATACTTGAACACTACTTAATGGAAAAATATATCTCGCCATTGTCAATTTAGTAATACCCAATTTAAGCAGTTATGAAGTTTTTTTAATTCACTTTCTAATTCCAAATCCATCCTACTTTTGGGCAGTTGTGTTTCTATTTCATCAATATAAAATGCGGGGTATGAACAAATACTGAAACTTCATTCGTTAAGGGTTCTGATTGTAGCTGTTTGCCTGGCTTTTCCACCTAGCCCCTTTGCCTTGTGGGGCATTTGAGTCAGAGGCACAGACACGGCATCATGTATTAGTATTTTGCCTGCTGTGCCTTTCTTCATATTGCTTTAGTCATTTGGCCACTGACAAAGACTTTTGGGAACCACCTGGAGATGCCAATGTTTGAAAGAGAATGACATTTTAAAACCTAGTAGCCTGTTTCAAAGAGTATCTCTAAAAACTTAGAGTCAGAGGTTTCCTCTTTGTCTCTTATTTAAATGATTATTCTTACAATATTAACGTGAATCTTGCTCTGTCTTCCTTGGAGAAAGAAAAGAGTTTGTCAACACCCTTTTTATAAAAAATATTTCATATGCACAAATGCAATGATCACCCGTTAGCCTTTTGTTTCCCTCTGGATTTAATAACATCAGCTTCTTTGTCTTTTCTTCTAGATCCTATTCACAGCCATCTCTTTTTTTGGGCGGGGAGGAGTTGCTCTTCTCAGAACCCTTTCAATTTTTTCCTCCTAAATTATAGAAACATTAGATTGCTGTGGTAAAGAAACAGCTTCCCAGATTGTCTATGAAAACAGCCCAGAAGAGAATCTCATGCAGGGATCTGTGGGAAAAATCAACTTGGGATTCCTATGTTTTGATGTTAACTCTGCTCTCGCTGCCCATCCATAACTCTGAACGGGGGGTGACTTAGTCATACCCCCCCCCCACACACACACATACACTCACAACACACACACACAACACACACTCACCGACACATACATACACACAGCACACACACATCACATAAATAGCCTATGAAACACTTGGGGACCCATGGGGGAGTAATTCTGGACTTAGGTTTCCCTGCTTGCTCTGATTAAACACTTTGCATCTAGAGGCCAGCAAATCAGAGCTTCTTAGTCTCTCCAAGTTCACTTACCCCTTGCAGCCCTTCAAGCCTCAGTAGTTTTACCATAGTAATAATTTTTCACTAAGAATTTTAAACAAGACTTTGCCATTGGACATCCTTTCAAATAGTTAGCTTTGCTTCACTATTTTTTGTAACTTGCCAAAATCACAAATAAAAGGGACTATGTCCTCTAATGCTTCTTCTCTGGTCATTATCTTGGAAAATATGCAGAGTCTGGGCCAAGTAGAGTGCTCCCCAAACCTTGCTGTTACTTTGAGAATAGTTTTAATGAGGCTTGCAGCTGCGCCAAGCTTTCCTGTCCTGTTATTATTTGGGCATGTGGAAGCCCTAGTGATTGATCTGTGTGGGGGAACTGGCAACACTCGCATGCCCTCTGGGTAGAGGCAGAGCCTCCAGCAGGAAAAATTAGGGAAAGAGAAAAAAAGAAGAGGAAATGTTTATCACCCATCTCCTAGCATTTTATGGCAGTGTTATGGTGAACTGGGAGATGGATGTGTATATTCATGGATTTTGCACCACTTTAAGCTAGTAACATTAAATCAACCTTAATACTTCATGCCAAATGTGCTCTAAAAGAGGGAATAATGGGAATTTTTGTTGACTTTAGTAAAGCATCAAAAGTTACACTGGAAACACATAAAATGCTACAATGCAGAGGTCACAATTATGCTAATATCATGATAATATAAAATATTAAGTCACCAAAATGACAGGATTTACAACCAACTATCCTTAGGCTCCAGAAACCTTAGTGATAAGCTCATGGTAAACACAACAACCTGTCCTCCCAAGGAGTCTGATTACAAATTTAAATATGTATGTGATTAGAACTCTGCCGGTCTCCCACCCCTGGAGACAGATGAAGTAAAATTTGATTTATATCATACCTGGAAATCTATTGTGTTGGATTCACTCTGTTTTGCAGGATCACTCCCGAGTCTGATGAATTTTGTGTGTTTAGCAAGTTGCTTTTGGGAAAAACAGGGACTACTGTTAATGATCTTGAATAGCCCTGTAATCTCATGAACTAAAACCTAAACATTGATACAGAATAGTCAAATATTTGGAAATGGGATACTGGCAAACGACAGTACTTCTGTTACCTTCTTTTTTGATACCCTGGCTGAGGTCCAGGTTGAGAAGCCATTTACCCCGAGCTTTAATCTCATGGTCTTTAATTTGCCTTTAACTCTCTGGCTCCCAATCACGTTTTCCATGGACTTCTTTCGACACAATAACTTTATCATTGGTATTAATAGTAGTTACCAGGGACGGTGGAAACAACACGTCTAGGTGACTTTCCTAATTCCTATCAATTCTGGCCAAATAATGCTGATTTCTATTTAATTTAGTCAATATCATTATGATAATAAAAGGCAAAGGAAAATAAACATACACTTAAAGTGCAATGTTATTATAAACTGATGGTCTTTAATATTTCTTTGTGCTGAAGTACTGTTTCAGCTATTTTGTTATGCCCCCTAAGGTCAGCAAAGGCATGTATACAGCTAGTATGCTTTTCCTTTTTAATGTTAAATGCATGCATATTGCCTGCACCTGTAGCTTGCTCTGGCAAAGGCAATAAATATTACAAATGTATTCTTTGTTTTACCACTATATGTATATTATTGGTACCATCACCACTAATTAGTCTCTGCTAGCAGACTATAGACTAGCCTCAGCCCCAAACTGTGAGGTTACCAGCTGGGACAGAAGGTCATGCTCACCTAGGTGCTTATGTAGGCCACTCCTGTACCTACCTACCTGCCACTCTTGTCATGTCATTAATGCAAATGTTATGGGGGACAATATGGTAAAACAAGTCCCCCCAAAGGAATTACCATTTGTGTGCTGTTAAGAAAAGCTCTAAAGCTGTGTTTTTAAAGTGTAGCTTGCAATCCCTAGGGGTTTACGGCAAAGTTCTTATAGGAGTTGGCAGCATGAAAAGAACACTGAAACTCTACGGGCACTTTTCCTTGGTCAGCCCCTCCATCTTAGCAAGAGCCAATCAATATTTCTTGATCTCCAATTTTGTGCAAAACTCTGCGTACACTTAACCCTTCTGGCAATCCCCTTCCTTGCCAGCTCCCTCTTTCTGGGACAAAAGGAATGTGTTTATTCTTTTGACAGGATGGAACTTTAGATCACATTTATTCCCTTCCATTCATAAAGAATTGGATGGGGGTTGAGGGTTTCTATAACCCTGCACATGACTTAGAGAATAAAAAAGTATGGGAAAGACATTTCCAACATTATCAAAATTGTATTTGTTTCTAAATAAATGGGATTGTTTTCCCCTTTTTCTCGGGAGGCTTGAGTTGGCTCACTTCCCAAACACAACCTTTTGGATAATAAATTCCTTTTGAAAAGAAGCACGAAGCCCTTTTGATGTTATAAATAGTATATGTACTAGAAGGAAAAGGATCATATAATTGCAGCACAAAGCCTGAGAGATGTCTGTGGGATAAAGAAGGTCTTATTCTTTACTCGATGTATAGTAACTTTACACAGTATTAGAAGATATAATTTAATAAGCATTTTCATAAGCATTGACAGTTTTTCTACCTATTTGCCTCTAATACAGCCTGAGTGATTTACTGATACATAGATAAACATCTACAACAACAGCACAAAAAGAAATTCAGTGAGAATGCAGTCATGTACTGCTATCATGGCCTTTGGGCAATCTTCCGCAAGGCAAATTACAGTCTGGGATTAGTTGTGAAAAGGCAAAAGATTTTTCTGTTCCATGGAATTCTTGAAGAACTCCTAAGGCAGTTAATTTGTTCTCTCTCTCTCTCTCCCCCTCTCCCTCCCTCTCCCTTACCCCCCTCCCTTTCTTTCAACCGTTGCTGTGAACATCCAAATATACACCTTAAAAAATTCTCTTCTCAGGATGGCCTGTTGTGGGATCCTTTCCCCCCAGGTTCGATGCTCTGCTTTTGGCAGGCATTTAAAACCCTGAAGACATAAACCTTACTTTGTCAATGTGGCAGTGAGGCCCAACACATCAGTAAATGTCATGGAGGTGTCAGCCCTTTACATCATAACTGCAGTTCATTTCTCTGCATTGACAGTGATGCTTATACTGAGTAAGGATTAGAATGGGCATATTTCCAGATCTTAATTACATCAGGCATAAGGATGAGCAACAGCATTTTTCTTTGGGGGAGAGGAGGGGAGGAGGGGGGGAGAGAAGGGACAGTAATGCTGAATTTGGCCATCTAGAGCCTCATGCGTCCCCGTTTATCAAGAGATAATAGGATTAAGCTAAGCTATGGGACTTCTCTGGCTAATGCTGCCTTCAGCAGGGGTCTAATAAGGATAGATATAATTGGGTAAATGGCGAATAAGAATGAAAAAGTAGAGAGTATAAGCACAATGCTTAGGAATAAATAATAACAAATTGGATTTTGTCCAATCTCTGCAGACTTGGTTCAAATCTGGCATCCTTCGCTGAATTATAAGGGGTAACATCTATCTTTCTTCTTGCCTAACTTGTCTTTGTTCATTGCAAATATCACAAAGTATCCTCGCAACTTTAACTGGAGTCTATCAGTACTGCTCGTATGAAATCAAGTAGAAACTGTTAAGGAACACTCAAATAGGGTTAAAGAAACAGAGTAAATTAAGTGCCTAAAAACAAATGTGATACAAATTGGAGTTGTGTCTTTGACCCTTATCCATTTACAGAATTTACCCCATTAACAGCTGGAAATTTATTTTCACTTTCTTCACCTCTCCAAGAGGAAAGCAAACATATAACATAGCCCCAGAGGAGTAATTAATTAGATCATTTACTGACATGGATTTGAATAGTTTATTTAAATACAATTCTGTTATTTATTTATTTTACAACATTATGCAAGAGGTTGAAACTCCTGTTCTAATTTGCACTTAGCAGGAATCTCTGAAAAAATATCACAGTGAAGGAAATAAACAAAGAACCAGTGATCAAAGGGCCACATTCAGAAATGCATAAAAGAATTTCACCAGGATGAGTGTTTCAGTGATAAAGAAAAAAAAAAAAAAAAATAAGGAGTATGTTGAGTTGGGGAGAGAAGGGGAGGACAAGACTGTTTGTTTTGTATTCCCATGGGCATATTTTAACAAACATAATGAGTTAATTGATAAGATGCTATATAAAAAGGTAAGAAAAGAAATTTTAAAAATAAAAGATGCCAATGTGGGTAAGAAAGGTATAATGAATATGCAGATTATCACAACAAAATGAAGATTGCTTTTGAAAACAGGCAATGGAAAATTCATGAACTCAGAAGTTAAAAAAAAAAAAAGATAACTGTGCACCTCACAAATGATAAAAGTTGTAAATTCTTCCCAGAAAATGAAAGGTTTTTCAAGTATATTTTCAAAGACTGAAAGTAAAAGTAGGAAATTAGTTCACCAAAGGTGAATAGTGAGTCTCTTCTAGAATTACGTAGGTTTTATTCTTTTTTGAAAAACAAATTATGAGATGTTAGGATAGATGTTCACATTCAATGCCTTTAGATAAGAGAATGGCCCTATAAATGCTTGTGCATTATTATTTAAATGTTTTCATTCAGTGGGCTTTTAGGGAAATCCCCGACCAGACACTCATATATACCCCTCAGCTTTATTCCTCTAGCCTAAGGGATTATAATACTATGGTCACTATAACTGTAGAACACAGGAAAATTTCTCCCCAGTGCTGTTACTCCGTACAGAGTTTAAAGATTAGAACTGTTGAAACGCTGTGAAGGTACCGAGATGGCATTTCAAAAGGGAGCAGATAATAGGTAACATAACATTCCAAAACCCCAATTTTCAGGGAGCTGGGGAGCAGAGTACACTTGTAACCCTCCCCTCCAAACCTCCCCTGGCTTCCCTCCTGTCTCCTGGTGCTCCCTGCCCCTCCTCTCTCCCGCCCCTCACACGCTGCCTGTCACTGGTGGTCTCCCTCTGTCAGAGTGGAATCAGAGGTCTCTGTCTGCCCTTCTGCCTTTTCTCTCTTCACTTTTTCTCAGCCATTTTCTTCCTTCCTTTTTCTGTTTCTCATTCTTTCTCACTTGGAACAAAAGAATTGTTTTGGTAATCGTTAAAATTTTAAAAATACGCCAATTATGTGAATAAATTAAGACATTTTCATGAATATACAAATCATTTTACAAGGAGATAGTCAAACACTCTTTATATTTTGAGAAAAGATACAAAGCTAGATTAAAATGTTTGTGATCCAGTTGTGGAAGGCAAAGGAGGACCCAAGAGAAGTTTGTCTCAAGTGTATTTGTGGACTGTGTATTCTCCCTTTTATGTGTTAACAACGAAAAATGTTGGAGGGTAAATAACCAATTTAGACTAAAATATTCAACTATGATGCAAAGAGTAGGAGGCTCTAGTATAATTTAGAAACAAGTGAACAGAAAAATGACTCCCTCTTTGAGTGGCTCAGCTCTGTGTTCTAGTGGAGAATTCTGCAGGATAGTTTGGCCTGCTTAAACAGACAGTAATGACCCAAATCCGTGTTGGTGTGTTTGTCTGCACCTGTGGGTTTTGTTTTGTTCTGTTTTAACAGAAAACCAAAGATAATATTTTACTAGGACTAAACATTTATAAAGTTACCACCTTTACTATCTTTCTTAAGCAAGAGAACCACCAAATGCAGCTGACCTCTCCTACAGCATACAGAGAAACTAGTGAATAAACTTGGACTTGGGTTTTCACGAAGTTCTAAAAGCTAAAAGATGTTAGACATTAAACAAAATAAATAAGGAGATCATTGGTATGTGTGAAGGCAGTAAATTCAGTGGAGGAAAATAAAACAATAGGGGGATTATCTTGGCTAGCAGGGTTATCATTGTGAATAGGATGATCAGGGAACAGCTGGTGAGAAAGTGCCATTTGGGTGGAGGGGTGGGGTGGGGAAGAAGTTTAGTGACTGGATAAAGCTCTGTGAGGGCCAGGCCTTGTCTTTCTAGCCGCAGAGACTGGATTCGTATCCGGCCCACAGTAAGCAGTGGCTACATATTTGGTGAATGAACGGTAATCTGTATTTGGTCCTTTCTCCTCCTTCAGAGCACTAGGTCATGAAAGGGAGGAAGTATTAATACTGTTCTTCCTTCCCGTAATGCATTTTCCAAACCTTGGCCGGCAGGAAGCAGTCAGTAATGGGCAAGTGCCCGACCTAAACATAAAACTAACTGGACAGGATTGGTAGAATAATAACACAGACTGGCATAGTGGTTGCTCACACAAAAGTATTTATAAAAATTAATTCCACACCATTTGTGAGTGTATGTGGGGAGATAGGTAATACGTAGAAGGATTTGGATTTCAAACCAATCACTCAGATCACATTCAAGTTTTCTCTGAGTTAAAATACCTGGTCAGTAATCCATTGTCATTAGAAGGGTACATTGTTAGTGAAATAGTTCAGACTGATGAAAAGATCCTCATTCCAGAGTTCTCTACCGAACTGCCAGCCCGGCATGTGCGTGTCACTGAGAGAAATAAATATAGCCCAGGGACTTTTAAACGGTGGAACGAGACAACAGATCAAGGCGAGAGGGATTGTGACTATAGCTTCATCTAATACGTGGACCCTACGTGGACATCATTCCCTTGTTGCCCTGATGCTTCACAGAGGGAGGAAGCCCAGCTCCTCTGGAGCCTCAGCCATCTTTATTAAAAGAAAAGAATCTTTTAGTACGAGGACAGAACCACCTGCTTTTGGTAAATAGAACTGATTCATTTACAGGGTTAGTAAATAGTACCTTTGGAGAGGTAAATAGATATAAACACAAAACTAGAAACTAAAATCGAAAGACTCATCCCAGCTTTCTCATGTATAGACGGTTTTTTCTTTCTGGGTTTGTGATGAGAATCTCTTATGGATTCCTCATGTGCTCAGCCTCATCTTTGTGTAAAATTCTGCAGCATTCCAAATTATCACCAAGAATCCATCTTCCTGAAGATGAGACACCAGGAGCAACGGAGATTGGCTAAACAGGAGGTGTTTTGAATGAAATGCATAGTTTAATCACATTCTACTTTCAGAAAACTACTTCATTTAAGTCGGTGCTTGCCTGGGGTAATAATTTATGCTCTGCACTTGAGTAATCACCAGGAAGATTGCTCAGAACCCATCCTGTCACAAACACAGCCACCAGTATTCATGGCCTGAAGTAAACTTTGGAAAACTTTGGATCTAGATAATCTCAGCAAATTTCAGACCTCTGGATTTAGTAGTTCCCCCACCTTCCCAGCTTCAGATAAAATAATTTCATTTCTCATTCTTTATATTAACTTTGGAAGTGACGCTTGTCCTCTTTTCTCCTAATCAACAAATTTAAAAAGGTAGTAATTTTGAACATTAAAAATGGTCAATTTTCTACATATTTTGTCTCATAAAAATTGAAACCTACAAAATGTCAAAAAAGATAATTTATTTTAAAATTTGACTTTTTTCACAAAATCCCCATGGTCTTTTCTCTCCCTATCTTAGACTATATCTGAATCCATAAAGCACATTTGGATTTGGATTTCTTCTCAACTCCGTTCTTTCTACCCCAAGGAAGGCTGCCACTTATGGGTGTTCAGGTTGTGTAGTGAACAAGGGTGCCACATCTAAGGGGTCATAGTATATGAGTGTGAGTGGCTGCTAGTTGTGTGTATGAGCACGGGAGAGTAGGGGGCAGGGACATGGGTGTGGGCAGCCTTGCACACACTCTGGAAAGCAACCCCAGACAGAGCAGTCTGGCCCCACAATATGGTTACTGAAGTTGCGCAGTATTGTACTAATGTAAACATCTATTACTTGGGGAAGGAACATATTTTTCTAATTCTCACAAAGTTATACATGGACCGGCTGCTGTTCTGGTTCAGACACACGTCAGGGAGGAAAATAGAAACCCTCTAATGGCTGCTCATTGTGAGTAGCATTTTCCAACCGTCCCCGCATTTCTGCTTTAAAAATTGCTCCTTCCTTCCAGAATCATCAGCCATCTCTTGATTCTTCTTTAGCTAATCTCAACCCTGAGCATGTCTTCCTTTTCCAGCTACTAATAAGACTGACGGAAAGGACAGTTACTGAATTACCATAAGAGCTGTCAGTGGTTAGTCAAATAATTAGTCAAATCGCTTATTTAACCAGAAGCAGCTCTGGACCATCAGGAAGGAGGCAGTGGCTTGAATCTGGCCGTGACTCTGTTGCACGTGCACTAAACTTCTCAGACCTCTAATCCTTGTTCTCTGATAGGCCGGGAAAATAACCGTCTCCCCGGTTTCCAGTAGTCTGGCTTGACGAGGTGTTAGTCGGCTGGTCAGCACGGCCAGTGCGCGTCCTAGCAACCTGACGCCTGGGTCCCAGGGTCCCGAGGAGCCCCGAGGACTCCTGACAGACATGGCCCCTCCTCAGACGGGCCTCTGGGCTCCCCCTTTTACAGTATAATTTTTCTTCACCTGATCTTTAAACTTTCAAGGTATTAGTTGCCTTATCAATCCAGACCAAACTCGGTAGACATTTCACTAAAAAGAATAAAGACAAAGAATATCACTTTCCTGATACCGTTCAGCAATTTTCAAGCCGCTTTGGCCTCCTATTGGGAGCCTTCATGCTTGGTTTGTTTATGCTCTCAGATGAATCTGTTCTCAGGTGTTTATTCCAGTGGTTAAATCTGAAGAGGTGAAGAAAAGTCAAACTCTCCCCAGTATTGCCTAGGAAGAGTCTGAAATAATTGGTACACATTGAAAAATTCCTTATAGCTGAGGAAAAGAGAGAAGGTTCCATTTCTTCATAACAGCAGAGTTTTCCAGAATTCTAGGCCAGGAACACTAAAGAATGAATTTGTTTTTTCTCAGGCAGTCAGGATGCTGATTTTTTTTTCTTAACATGCATAGCAGATACTATTTTGTAATATAATTGCCTGCTTAAATTTTTGTTTCATATTTCTTCATTCCCTTAACCAAGTCTCAGACAATAGTTAAAATTAGTGGATCATCTTTCTGAAATTATACATTTTAATTATGATTATTTGATAAGGATTTCAGATATATTAATATATCACATAAAATCAGAAATAAGCGTGTATATCAATATCAGTTTAATCCCAAATGGAGGCTTTATTTAGACTATCGAGGACTTGATTACAGGAGCTTTGAGATTAGAAATGAGATTTACAATAGGCTAGAGGGAAATATTTAGATGTCTTTGCTAGAGCAAATTATAGTCATTTTTTAAAAAGACTTAAAGTCTGAGTACACTGAGAATTTTCTCTAAGATATCCAATTATTGAATTATGCTTTTTTTTTTTGTAGTCACCTCTTTAGCTCTTTAGAAAACAGCTTGCCCAAAAGCAAGGAACATCTATTTTATATCTTACAGTTAGCAAAGTAAGCTTTTTGTGGAAAACATAAGTGCTAAGTAATTTCCCATTTGAAATTTCATGTAAAAATGAGGGTGGGAACTCATCTACTTCTTTTTGCTATGTTACTAAAAAAAAAACCCAAGTAAGTGTTATTTATAAATATTTTTGGCTCCAAAATGATGCTCATGAGTTAACCATGGAGTTACTGAATAATAATCCCTGATCTAGTTATATTTGCCTTTCAAATTTAAGAATCTACAGGATCTCATTCCCACTACCACTCTGATGGCATTTCCCACAAACTCGTCCTGCATCAGGGCATTTGGACTTGCTCTCTGCCTCCTGGAACTGCCTTCTCTAGAAAGCTGTATTTCTGGCTCCCTCAATTTATTCAAGTCCCTGCTCAAACATCATGTCATCAAAGACCTTTCCCAACCACCCCCAAAACAAAGGAACACCCCTTCATCCCAGAATTCCCCATCATTGTTTCTTTCTCTATTTTGTTTTCCATAGAATTTCTTGGCATATGATATGTAATTACTTGGCTTTTGATATTATTATCTATCTCTCCCTATCTCTCTCTCCAACTAGAGCTGGAACTTACTAGTTCTATTATATTGTTATATTCCCATGTTTATGAGTATTTATTTCTTGAATGAATGAATTTAATTCAACAGATATTTATTAAACATTCACTGAAAATTAGGCACTGTTAGGTGGTACAGCGGTAATGAAGATGAGTTACAGGTTGCCTAGGAGAAAGAACAATAATGCAAATACAAAGGGAAAAAATAATACCATAAGAAGGGTCCAACCAAAGTGCTGTGTGTATCAGAGAAGTGAGAACTTCCATCTAGTTGAGGTGGCCAAAAAGGCTAATGGAAGGAGGTGGGAGTTCCAGAGGGCCCTTGAAGACTGGGCAGGGAGAGATTTTGCTGGCTGAGGTCACAAAGTCCTGAACAAATTTGACTCATTTAAATATATAGTAGTATTGTTTGTGTTTGAGAAGTGACGTTTCAGTGAGGCCTCGGTTTATGTCTGGAGTAATAGAGTAGAGGGTGATGAAAGAGAGACTGGGAATTTATTGTGCAGTACTCTGGAAGTGTTTGTGGAAAATGTGAAATTAGTAGGCAATGGTGGGCAGAGAAAGTTCCTGAAGAGTGATACATTAAAGGCTGATCTTCATGAAAACTAACTTTTTGTTGAGGTATGCAGTGGATCAGAGGAGAAGCGTTGAAGCCCGATTCAGAATCTGTTGCTCTTCCTGAAAGCAGAGAGGCTGTGGCCTGCAAAGGGGTAGGTGGGAATAATGACGGGACTTGGCCGTGGAAAGTACAGGGTAAGAGGGAGTTAAGGAGAAATGAATGGATCCAAGTAAGCATGACTGGGAGAATTGTGTTGCCATTATCCAAACAGGAAAGTAAGAAGGAAGACCTGATTTGGAGGGTGAGATGGTGAGCTCATGTGGGGCCATTGAGAGTAAAGTGCTAACAGTATATCCAGGTAGATAGATCTGTCAGGGCATTTTGAAATGTGAGGCAGGCCCTGAAGAGAGAGGTGGGTGCTAGAGACAGGGACCCCAACATCAGGTGCATGGAGGAGACTAGTGAGGTGGTCAGGAAAAGGGGCCATGGAGACTCCAGTAGGGAGGAATGTGTGATGGGAGGGAAAGGAGACAGTGCGGGGCCTGGACAGCAGATCCCTGCAGGCAAGGGTGTAGAGAAAGGGCCAAGATGGTGAAAAAGATAAAAGGCAAGAAAAGTATTCCCATTATTATAATTTTAATTTTATCAGTCACCAGTTTCAGAACAGCAATTATCTGGAATGGTGGGGGTAGACTCAAACTATATGTAGTTAAAGAGAAAATGGTTTAAAGACGGTAGAGTACAAAACAGAGATCACTTTTTTAGGACACTTTCACTTATTCAAGGGAGGGAGGGAAAAATGGCATCAGAATGGTAGATATTTTATGAATAGAGGAGAGAACCATATTTATGGCTAGATGCAAAAGAATCATTAATGGTTTATGAAATGCTCTTCCGTGTGATTCTGCCAACAACCCTGGGAAGGTGGCAGGACTAGGGTTGTATATGCTCAGTGGGATAAAATGATATGTAAGGCCACTTCATTTATTCATCCATCCATTCAGCATGTCATGTTCAGTGTCTGTCGTATACTGGGCATCATGCTAAGGTCTGGCTATTCCACGATACACAAGATACACACTATCCCTGCCCTGACTGGGCTTACATTCTGGGAGAGCTCGGTAACCACACACGAGCACACACACTGTAAACACAACGGAGACACAGTGTCAGTGCTGTGAAGGTAGTGAGGGGCTGGGAGAGGGACTCAAAAGGGAAAAGTTGTTTAGATAAGGTGATCTCACTTCTCTGGGAAAGTGACACTTCCGTAGAGCTGTGACGTGAGTAAGAGGCATTGGGGTGGGGAAAGTGAGTTGCAAGAGAAAACAGCACCAAGCATAGTCTAAAGGTGAAGAGATACTTGTGGTTTTGGGAAACTGAAGGGAAATTAGTGTGACTATAGTTTAGCGAACAAGCAGGAAAGGGGGGCATGAGATACATTTGGAGAAAGAGACAGGTCACAAAGAGTCTTATGAGGCAGGTAAGTCTGAGTTTTATGTACAATGGAAAGCCGTGGAGGTGTTTTTGAGCAGCCCATACACAGACTCAAAGTCTCTAATTCCACATGTGACACAAAGAAGCTGCACGTGTGTCATCAGATTAGTCTGAGTAAGAGGCTATTAGGTTCCCAGGGAATTCTCTCAAATCAAGCTTTTGGGACTCAGGTAACCCAAAATGAACACATACATTAAAAAGGGGGTATTCTGTCAGAATATGTTAAATAAACATTTCCCTGAATAGATTCATCATATCCCTAAAACTGGCTCAGGGTATTTTCAGGTTGTACTAAATGGGACTCTTTCCCTTACAAATAGGAATATTGGTTCTTTTACACCTGCAAGCTGGACATCAGCCCGGGCTGGAAAGCCGAGTGGAGAGCTTCCCTGCGGTCTCGCTGGCATGGTCCTAGGTGTGCAAAGAGCTGGCAGAACTGGAGATACGCGCTTTAGTTTTAGTTTACATTCTCACCCGTCGGTGCTGTATGTGTTGAAGGAGCGCTTTCCGTATTGAGGCACCATATGAAAGTGTAAAACACCAGCATGTGCAGAAAGTATGAACATGGGCAGTGGTTTTGCTATTCTTTTTACAGATGCTCACGTTACAAAGCAGCAAGCACAGAATTGTTCCCATTCCTGTAAGCATGGGTGTGCCTGACTGCTGTAGTAGTAAGCCCTTAACCTGCTTTGAAGGTGACAATAAAACTGCTAAATTTAACTTTGAATGCCCCTGTGATATTTAGTGCCCATGAGGGCTTTGTTTTGTTTCTCTTTCATAGGTATCTGATGTGCATTGAAGAAGTGGACTGGAATTACATTTTATTTATTTTATTTTTAGTGGATTGAATTTAAGTAAATCGACAGACAACACAAATAATCTATGTGCAATTTCTACTCTTTTGGATTGATTCCAAAAGGGAGTCAATGTAATACAGGGATTTTGTTTCCATGACATCAAACTTCATACTAGCACATGGCAAACAATAACTACAGTACTAAATATAGGAATGTGTTTGTATCAGAAGGGATTTTGATAGAATCCTGTGGCGGAGATTGGTTCCATTGAAAGCAGAGACTATGTCAATATAGAAAATGTTATATATTTGATTTCAAAAAAAAAAAAACCAACAGCAAGAATGTTATTCAATAAGAACCACTCATTCCCATAATGGAGAAAGGAAATACATCAGCAAAAGCTAGGCTAATACAATGTAGCATCTATTCTACTTTAAAAGAATGCAAACTTGTGTTTTAATACTTAATAGGATTGTAATTACTTAAATAGGTTGTGCTTTAATAAAACCTTTTATAACTCCTTATTAATTTTTTCTTTTAGTTGAAACACAATATTTTATGCTACATTTTGGCAGATACGAATGCTGCTGTTTCAACTGCAAGAAGAGTAACCTCCAGAACATATTACAAATTGGCTGGCCTCAGAGTAGGGGGAGATGATTAGATTGTCGAGCTTCCTGCTGAGTGGTACATGCTTGTTTTGTAATACTGTTTTATGAGTCGGAGATTCAAACAGAACATGTAGGTCCAATTCAATACCTCAGCATTGTTGATCTGCTTTTTATTGATTTTTCATCTGCTCAAATCTGGTGTTCTTGGTAGGTTTCAGGAATATTGTAGCCAAAGGTTGCAGTGGAAGAGTTTTAATTAGAAATGCATTGTTTTCACTGAAATATTATAAGCTGTTTGTTGGTTTTTGGCTTTGCTTTACCATATTTATAAAGTGGGATCTTTTTCATCAAGGAAAAAGTTCTCTTTGTGTAAGGCAAAGTTAGATTAGTAAGAGGTTATAGATTTTGTGTCTGAGCATCACTGAAGACAGTGACTTACCCTGTATACATTTGTTTCATGGGCAGGTAAACAATCTCATATTAAATAGGGAGATACGATGCCTATAAATTTTGAACCCATTATTTGCCCGATCAATTTTTCATACCTTTTCTGTTTTATATTACTAAATAATTACCTTATGACACTTGGAGAGGAAATCACTAAGCATTTTTATACCATTTGAAATTACCATCTCAAACCCAGTTATATTTCCTTTTTTCAATTCTTCTCATTGCTTCTGTTAATTTTTCTTCAGGATCCATTGAACAGTATACAGTGACATTGTAAGTGGGTTGTACTTCCTCACATCAGTGCCTTGTTAATGCTGTTCATTAATCTAGAACCTAGAGCTTGTTCAGAGATGGTTAGATATTCCATATTTCCATGGAGTTTTGGGGAAGGGTGACAGCTTACTTACAGCTCCTACAACCAGACCTCGTTGGTTGTCATGTCATTTTTAATACTGATAAAATGGAAGGGCATGCACATGAACTTGGAGCTTTTGAAGGCAGGAAGAGAGGCACAGTGGCACATACAACACGCACAGTCATTCCATCACTCTGCGCTGTGCTGGAACAAATCGAGGCCTTTGTGTTTGTTTACCTCCCTCTTTGCTTTCTGTACCTGGCAGAGAATGAATTCATGTCCAGGAGCAAGCTTCTCTCCTAGAGAGCCTCGGATGCCACTGCCAACAGCACCACCAGGCCCAGCAGCCCTAAAGCATATTTAATTCTCAGAGACCAGTTAAAGCTGACCTCGAGTACTGAGCCCCTGGTTCATAGAGCATAAATACAGTTCTGTGCAGCAGCAGCCGCAGCATCTCCTTATCTGTTCTGCTTTTCTATCTTGTAACCTCAATGCAGATTCCCCAACTCTACCATGATTTCAAGCATAAAATGTAAACAATTTAGTAGAAAAATATTTGGAGACCTGGTGAAAAGTTATTTTGAACAAATCCTCTAAACTTAAAAGGAAAATGGCTACAAATAGAAAAAAAACTTTTTTTTTTTTTAATGTATTTCCAAAACTAGTCTTTTTGCTGCATTTACTGTAAGAGATGAACATTTAAAGTTGTTTTTTTCTTAGTGCCTAGTAAGGGATATGGAGAAGAGAAATAACTGACTCAGCATTGTATTAGGGGTTAAAAATAAAGCCAAGGTTCAGACACAGGTTTCCAGATCTTAGGATAGGCCATTCTGGTCCTCCATGGGTCAAGGCTTTGTGAGGTTTCTGTCCAGAAGAACTTTATGTGATGGTGGAAACATTCTATTTTGCATGGTCTAATATGGTGAGGACTAGCAACATATGGCTTTAATTTTAATGAATTTAAATAGACAAATATGGTTAGTGGCTACCATATTAGATAGCACACCTCTAACATCATAATTGCAAAACTTTTAACCTTTGAATAAGTATTGTGATTTATTCTGGTTCACCTTCAGAGGACGAGCATGATAAAAAATATTTTTATTAGTAAGAGCAATAATATGTTATTCAGCACTATAATACTTTATTCTTCTTAAGCCCCTAAGCATTGCTTGTGGGAATAAATGGCTAAGCATATTAATTTATAAGACAAAAGCATTGGAAGTATTTACATATTATCATATCTGGCTTATAAGTGTGTGTGTGTGTGTGTGTGTGTGTGTTTTAATTATCTCTGCTGAAATGTACAAATACTCAAATGTATGGAACACATAGACCAAACATCCGAGTTATTGACCAATTTTTTTCACCCAGATTTATTGAAATTATGTAAGCCATTTGCTCTGTTTTGCCAAAAACTACTGGAATTGGGTCAGCTAGGCTAAAATTTGAGTTTTTCTTGGGGTTATGTCAAGAAAGTCCTATAATCAAAGTGCTATGCAAACATTCAGAGATGTTCGCAGGCAGAGTGATAATCACACTCACTTAGGGATCTATGCTGCCTTCAATACAGATGTGTAACCCCATTAACATTAATGGGACTTGCGCTCACATATCGATGGAGAGTAAATCCCTAATTAGCAGTGAGAACTGTTAACACCCCCACTGTGGTAATACCTCTGAAAGATTTTAATGTCGCTGTGATAATAGGTGCATCTTTAAATTTTTTTTCAAAAAACAATGTAGAAGTTGACACATAATCAAGCATGAAATTTATATACCTGTAACTTTCACAGGCAACATGTTTTTACTAATGGAGTTTGAGCCTGAATCTGATAAGAGCAGGTAGAGGAAAATATTCTTTTAGGAGGATATGAATGTTTCTCTAATGCAAAGCGGAGTTACATGCTCTTTTTTCTACCCAGTATGGTAATTATTCTGCAAGGATTTGTAGAAGATTCCAGCGAAGGACTAATATTTGAAGCAGTGGCCTTTCATCCCATTTAGAGTGTAATATGTAAATAGGATATTCATTGGACATGGTTTGGCTCCTCTTGGTAATGGAAGGGACATGGATTGAAGCAAGGAGCTTCCTGTCCGCAGCAATGTGTTATTGATGAGCTGGCATTTGCCCTGTGGCCCTCCCAGAGGATTGCTTACATCTATTACTCACACACATCGATTGGTTAATTTGATAATTCTATCACCAATCGGCTGGTGTCTGACCTTTCACCATGGCAATGATGGCAGGCTCTTCATTTTTACATTGCAGACCAGTTAGATTGACCTTTTTGAGGAGAATGTCAAGGCATCCCTTGATCTTAACCTGTCACTATATTTGTTAGAACTACACTGTCCCTTAACCTTGATTTATGGTATTTTAGCACTCAGGGTATGCATTTTGTTTGTTTTAAAAATTCCTTGGGAGGTATGTTGATCTGAGGAGGGGAGCTTCACAATTAAAGCTACATTCTCACTGCATGAGCTCTGTGCTCAAAAAACCATCAGCTGCTCTGTTTTTCTTTCATTTGACAAGTCAGTTTACACTTCCCAGGAAACTTGTCATAATCATCTTGGTGGAAAATTGAAATGCAAGGTGGTTTTTGTGGTATTTTGTGAAGTTGCTTTCTCTTACTTCCTTCCTCCCCCCCACCCAAATTGATGGAACTGGTAAAATCTTTTTAAATACCTTCTAAAAATCAGGAGTAAGATACTATGGTAAAGTTCTGTTTGCTCTCATAGGTTTTTTTTTTTTTTTCTTACCCTCCTAATTTATACTCTTGCCAGAGGGAAGACATTGTCTTGTCTATGCACTGCTCCTTGGGGAACAATGCAAGGGCATCACTTTGTGACTCTGAAACCACAGATTTGCTCTTCAGTTCAACTGGAGGGAGAATGAAAGGGAACTTTCTCACCAATCTTTCTGTGTTTGTACACCTGCATGTTGTGTACATGAGGACACGTATGCATTTATTCAGACTTGCTCCATGATACCTCAGCCTGCTTTGAGAGGCAAGCAAAGTGATGGTATATAATTAAGGCTCACTTGTTATCTAGCTGCAGATAGAAGGAGGAGCTAGCCCCTTTGCTTCCCTGTGACTAAAAACCAGCCAAACCAATTTCACTAAAATTTAGTAAATAAAAACTGTGCTCCCAGGATGAGAAGTCGCATGCCAAAATTCAGCCTGAAGCGAATTTAAATGGCTGAGTTATAAACCTTTCATAAAGGATGTTTTGTCACTCACTAAAGATAAAAAGGCTCCTTTTTTGAAAAGGAAATTATCTAGGCACATAGTCTTTAGCGGGGATTGTTGCCATTTATTTAAAGAAAACACAATTTTAAATGACTGGGTTTTTGAGGACTGAACGCAGCAACTGTGTCTGAGCAGTAATTATGTTTCATAATTTTGTTTAGCAAGTATTACATATTATATGAATAGCATCATCGTAAAAATGATTAGCATTCATACTATGCAAAATTCTGCATATTAAGAGCTCCACAGTAGTGTCCTACGTACAATACATTGTAATGGCTCCAGATTATATTGTGTCGGTCGAGCACTCTGCTTCTGTGCACACCCTGGAGCCCAGCTCCGTGCCAGGACTCAGAACAGGCCTCAGTTTCACATCGAACACTAGGAGGACAAGCACTTCCAAAGCACAAACACCTAACGTTGGAACAATAGTTTCATTAATGTTGTTTGTATTTTTTTCTGTGTTCTGCAAACATGGAAAACTACGTTAGTCCTGTTACGTCCATTTTGTCAGTGTGCATGCAGTGTTGGTGTGTGAAACCAAAGGAGTACGCCACTCCTTCCGCAGATGACCCCTTGGGAATGCTGGGACGTGTTGACTGTGAGGTTTCTGTCTTAGGTCTTGTGCTTGGAGCCTCAGTGTCTGAAAACAAGTTGCTTCCCAACTTGGGGGTCAGGCTGTGAAGCTAGGCTAGTGATGCTTCAGCTGGGGAAGCCTGCAGAGGTTGGGAATGAGCCTGGGGTCAGACCTGCACCCACAAGAGACCCAGCCTCCGGGGAAGACTCGTATGTGTTTGTGCAGTAAGAGCTATTTTTTATTGTTACTACTATTGTTTAAAACATGGGTCTGCTTTCTGTTTTCCTAATTTGTTTTTGATAGTCAACAACATCCCTTATAAAGTAAAAAATGAATATTGTGTGTGTATGTATGAATATATAGATAAAAAAGGGACTGCTGCAATGGGTAAAAGAAGTTGTATAATCACATGGAAAAAAAATTCTTTTAAGAACAAGTCATTAACACTGTAGAAAAAGCTCTGAAATGAGTGACTATATATACAGTTAAAACTTAGAAATTTAACTTCCCTGAGAAATATTATTGAAAAGATCACTCTGTCCAGGCTTGATTCCTTTCCAAAATCAGACCTCAGAGACTGTTGGGACCCTTTTGGGACCCTTTTGGTTTGATTCTATAAATTAGTCCCCTGGAAAACAGGAAACTAAATGTGAAAGCTGTTAGTATACTACCCTTCCTTTGTGAATGCCCTTCAAATCCTAGAGGGTGAATTCCAAGCTTTAAACATCTTTTTAAAAACAAAGAGAAAGGAAGAGGATAAAACAAGTTTAGACCTCTATTTTCCCACAGTGCTTAAAGATACAGTTTCATTATACCACCCCAACCCGCTGAAGAAAGAGAGCGAAATAGTCTGAGATCACTCGTAAGCTCCAGCACACCTTAAGGTCTGGTAAATCCTTAGTAACCCTGTGCCCAGCTACCACATGAAGCTGTGTCAGCATGCTTTTGATCTGAGTGTGCCCCTTGATTTGCTTAAGTCTGGCATTTATCCCTGGGATAGAGATTTTAACCAATTAACAGAAGTAAAAACCTCTTAGTTATTGATGATGCATATCCCTCCAGTATTAGTAACAATATTTGCAGGGTAAGTAGTGCCCCACACACTCAAACTTGCCGATGCTCCTTCTGCTGTAAGGATGTTTTCTTTCTCATTTTTCTTGGTTTCCCACTACTTCCAACCGTTTATCTCTGGCAGCCTTTTCACAGTGAGGCATAGAAAGAAGAATGCCTGCTTTGTGTTTCTTTTTCTCCTCTGCCCAACTCCAATCTCTGTTTTGCTTCTGTCTTGTGGAGTCTGAACAGAAGAAAATAAAGGAATCAAGGGTTCATTGCATTTCTCTTACATTCTCCCCATTGTTACTGCCCTTCCTCACTGATTTCTTATGAAACTGTAGCTTCAGGGTCAGAGTACCACATACAAGACAAAAACAGAAGGGAGTTTGAGGAAGGCACCTAACAATTTGGTGCCCAGCAATCACTGAGCCATACATAACCAATCAAATCCACAGAGTCTGAGTTGGGATTTTTTCCTTTAAGAAATGCAATACCACATAAGAGAGGTTTATTTTTGAAATCTAGGAAGTAGGGGGGAAAAGGGGCTTTTAAGAATACCAAGTAGTGGCATTTTTAGTTTGAAGCTCGAGAATCTCTGAATGTAAAGCTACATGAATTTCCCTCTGGGGTGTCTTTCAAAGTAGGTTTCTATGCTCTGAGAAAAAGATACGAGGAGCAGGGAAGCCCCTTAGCCTGGCTTCCCACATCTAATCAGTGCAGCCGAACCATCTGGAAGCTGGTACAGATGAATCAGGCATGGTTTTTAAGTAACATGAAGATGACCCAAATGATAAGGACCAGTGGAAGACACTTTTTCTGAGACCAAGTTGTTTTTGCTGTTGTCATTTTTTCCCTCAAGAAAAGAGTTACCAGAGGAGGATACGGCCTTGTTCATAGAAAATACTATGCAAACTTCCTTCGATACGATTCCTGTCTGACCTGGATGTTTGTTATACCAGTTTTTTTTTTGTTTTTTGCTTTTTTTAAAAATCCTCAGTTGTGAGCTATAACTTTTTGAGGCAAATCCATGTGGGGCAAGGGTGACCATGAGCAGCATTTGTTGTTTTGGGTAGAATACAATCTCCAAACATGTTTCCATGGTAATCTAAACTAGATTTAAATGTCAGCCATGAAAAGGGAAAAGCTAGCAGGTCATCGTAAGAGCTAGTGGACCACCACTGGTTTCTTGGCCCAAAGAATATACAACACATAAGCTAAAATGGCCTGACCTGTTTCACAGGATGAGACTAGGTTTCCTTGCTAATTGGGAATAATTTATAAAATGAAATTTTAGAAAATATGTTTTTAAAAATGTTCATGCTTAAAATGTTTTTCTTTTTGATTTACATCAAAAGAAATTAGTTTTGTGATTCTAATAATTAATCTTAGCTATAGAAGACATATCAATATATACTTTTATATCTCCTTAAAAAGAAATTCTTACAGAAATGATGTAAATTAGGGTGTATGCTAAACATGTCCCATATGTCCATCCTTTCTATTAGGATCTATTTTAATGAAGATTTTCTTTACATGGAAAAACAAAAATAAATCAGAGTATATCTGAGGATTAAACTTAACGATAAAAGGAACAATATCCCTCTTTATAGTGGTAGCTGAAAGGTCAACAGCTTGGTTATATGGATTTTGCATAATCTGTAAATAGCTTGATTTATTGTCTATCAGGGGTAATAGTATTAAAAGGTAAATTGGGAATCCAAGGTTGTTATTCTCCTTAAAGGTTATCATTTTCTTAAAAGTTATTTTTATGTAATATGTCCTACTAAATATTCACCACTTTCTTTTACAGTAACAACAAACAATAAAATAACGTGTTGTAACTTTCCTATTACACTCTCTCCTCTCTCTCATTAGGTTTTTTTAATAAAATCTTTTGGATTCTTATTCCTTCTTTCATATTGGTCTTCCCTCTGGAATCCATATTTCTTTAGCCGTGGAAGACAGCTCCTGTGTCTAGATCTCAGGTTCATGACTGGTGTGTTAACATCCCGAGCTGTTTCTGAGCCTTCGTAGCAGGGGTAGCCTGCAGCAGCCCAGCGAAGAAAGATTCTCGTAAGCCCTCCTTTAAAAGATCTGGCTGTTGATTTCCAATTTCTGTGTTGGACTCTTATGTGCTAGGTATCACAGTGTCAGGAATTTGTCACAAAACAGAGATGACTGCATTGGGAACTTTCTCTGGAGCACGTTTATATATTAAAAAAGTGAGTCATTATTCAGGGAAAGGACCAAGTGAGTAAACTCTCTAATGAGCTGAAGTATCATTATTTCATGTAATTCATCCAACTGCTCCCCATCCAAAAATTAATTTCAAGCCATGAGGGTAATATAAGAAAATAAAATATTATTTATGGGTTCCCAAATCTATAATAGCATTAAAAATAATCTTTGTACTTATTCGAACACCACAGGTAGAATAAAGTCTGTTAAAGACAACTAGCAGCTGGGAGTGGGGGAATACTGGGGTGATATCCACCAGTAGACTCTTCTTGTTTTTCTATTGCTTTCTTTATGTCTTTCTGTCTTAAATAGCTCTGAGTGCATTTTCTATTCCCCCCACTACCATTTTTTTAAAAACATTCTGTCTTTCTCCTCCCCTTTTCTTCCTTACCTCTCTCAGTGGAGGAGGTCCCTTATATTCTGTTAGCTCCCTGGCATTTAAATCCAGGTTCCTAATCATCATCTTAATTACTGTTAGCCAAAACTGAGTTCCTCTGCTCTCTGTTAGGGAGAGCTCTGTTCTGACCTGACTTCTGCTCTCTGTTTATTTCTGAAGTAGTCTGTAGCTCTATCTTTGACTTCGTGTATTTTCTTTCTCTGCCCAAAATAAAATGATTGCAAAACCAAATTCTATTCTTGTTTTCCAGAGAAATTCCACAAAATCAGGTCCCTCTCTACACTACTTCTTATCCCTGTTACCAAATAGTTTTGTTTCCCTTTCTCAACATTGTCGTCTTCAACTCTTCTCTTTACTGGCTGTACCATCTCCAAGCCTCTTTCCTCAAATCTTCAGAACATGAGGTAGTAAAACCTTCTTCTCTTGGTTTCCTTCTCTTCTGTCTTTCAGTCCTATCCTAATAACTTACTGTGAGTTGTCCCCCACCCATAAAAGCTGCTTGTACTTCTTCCCAATCTGTCTCTGTACTACAGATTGGGCCACCATGTTCTGGGTCTTGATTGAAGTAAGAACTACTCATTCAGGAATCACGGAACCTTCCAGAGACATGCAGTGTCTAACACACTCCAAACTCAGCTACTCACAAAGCAACTATACTATTTACACTCTCTTGGCATCGTCTTCGTGAGCTATAATTCAAGCAATTACTTCAAATAATAGCCTGCAAATTCTCTCAAAATTTATTTTTTGTGTATGAACTTTCCACAGTTATCAGAATATAGCCAGGAATGCACATAAAATGATGGCAGAAAAAAATGTTAATGAAAAAATCAAAAGGAGTTGCCTTGGTTTTCTTACAGAGGTAAGTGAGGCATTGACTGGAGTATATAACAGCATCAACAATTAAGATAATACCTACTAATGCACACTGTGTAATACTGTCATATTAGCCACATATATTGTAAAAGGCTTCAAATTCCATGCCAGTTGAGTTACTTACTAACCCAAAGACAAAATACTTATGACTATCATAACATTCATGCCATATAACTGTTTTAAGTATTAGAGATATTATATGAAAAACATATTGTACATGTGATAGTTGCTCAATAACTGATCAGAAAAGAAAACAAAACCCTAATTGGTAAGATACAACGACAATTTTGGATTCCATAGCTCCAGAGCCCATTGGCACAGAGCTTCTGCAGGCCGGTGTTGTACTATTTCTTGCTTCTTTGTGAAAAGGATATGGCAGTGGGGCAGAGCCTTATGTCCACATATATCATTTATTGAGCATCATTACAAATATGATTCATGAAAAAAATGCATGTTCCAGACAGCCTGATGAGAAGAAATATGACTTGACACTCGGGAAAAAATGTGATCCCTGCCAGGAAAGATGAATCGAAGGGAAAGCTGAAGGAGGGAAACTACTTCCAACAGAATCTTTTTCCTACTCTGCATTGCTTATCCTTTTTCTTTGCCTTTCATTTTTTCCCTTTAGAGGGAGCATTCATGTTAGCATACAAGGAAACATTCATAACTCCATAGTAAAGTACTAATTGCTCTACTAAAAGCTGGTTTGTAGAAAGGATATCTAAGCATTTTTGCATAAGGTCCTATGCACAGCAATCTTATGTAGACATTATGTTGTCCAGATATTCCAGGTTGAAAAATTAGTATCAGCCCCAAACTATAATTACTGACACCCATACTACATATGGTGTCAGCCGTTGTTTTAAAAATTTTCTATGCAGAAAGTACAGAAGAGCTTAGTGGCCCTAATACCTCAAATCTAATCTTTTTGGGGGGCAGACCTATCAGTGGATCTTGAGTTCTATGCTTGGTCATAAATGGGAGCCAAATTATATGTGGCATGGATTGAGCAGGCTACCATCTTGAATTCCTCAGTGAACTGACTTACATTGCCAGGCCTTTTTTTCTTATGTTGTGTGTTATTGTGCTTAGCAGAAGGTTTTATATTGCATGTGCTTTGAGGACTTCACAAATATCATAGAATATGTAATGCGTTTACAAAACTACCAACAATAAAAGCTGGCGTGAGCTTTAAAAATGTGATTCCCAAGACTTTTATATTTCTAATCATATGCAGAACAAACTGGTTTTAGCTTCCCTGGCATATGGGATAGAAATTCTCTTAACAGTCCCTATGTAGCATTTTAAATTGGCTGGCTATTTTAAAAGGTAACAGCCCTTTTGCAATAGAATTAAATGAATTAAATTGTTAAACTTAAGTAGAGGATTTTATCAATTCATATATTTTTCTTCAGTTCCCTAATCAGAGTTGCGTATTTAAATGCTGATTTAAACAAATATTTATTCAGCATCTACTATGTGTTGGCAATTGGTCTGGCTATCAGGGAAACAATGTTGCAAAGTAAACACAGCCCCTGCTATAGTGGCACTTATATATAGCCTTTGGGGGAGTTATAGACAAGTAAATCGGCAATTCCAATTAGCGCTATGATAGCAGAGGACCAGCAAGTTATATATGGGAGGGACTATGTGGGAGGGACACCCAGTAACCTAGACTTGGAATGAAGTTGAGAACTATAGGGACAGATTGGAATTAGGCAAAATAAGTGGAGAAAGAAAATGTTTCAAACAAAGAAGAGAACATATGGGAAGACAAGCCAATAATTTGTTTCTCTCTCAAATAAATTGAATAACTATTTTAAACAAATATTTTCTTCAATTCTTTAAATAAAATGTTGTAAGTTTGTCAAGGATACCAATATGCTTAGCAGCTATTTAAGTATCATGGTCAAAGCATTCTCAGTATTTTTGGTTAAGGTTTGTTGATAATAGCAATACATATCAGCAGTAAAACATTGACTCTAGAGATTTAATATTTATTAACTTCTAAGAACTGCAACTTAAAATTGATAGCTCAATATAAATATTGTAGCCACGTAGTAGGTCCACAATTGGTGGTAGTTGAATATTTTTTAGGAGAAAAAGGAGAGAAGTTGTACACTCTCTAGAGAAAAACTAAGTTTCTTTATTCCAACTTTAGCAATTTCTGTTGTGATACCCTACAGACATGTTCCTCAGAAAGTTTTGAAGAAAGCCCACTTGCTAGAAATTCACATGAGGTAAAATAACATATGAGTTATTAAAAGGTCTTTCAGCAGAACTGGGACTGATTTCCATATCCCTCAGGAGCCCATCTGCACTCCCTTATCACACAAATGGAATTTTGGTATATGGGTTAAAATTTACTTACCAAAAATTAAATTAAAAATAACTGAGCCATACTCAAATCAGCAAGATATATTTGTCTTATTTATTTATTGAAAACAGAGAAGACTAGATTTTCCAAATTAAAGAATTTATTTCATATCACCTGAATGTCAAAGATACACAGTTGAACCCAGATTTGCAGTTGCATTCAAACTACCAAACATTTGATGGCCTCCCAGATCATTCATGACTGGCCTCCACCTGCCCCTTTGCAGGCTGCCTCTCTGACTTGACTTCCCATCACCCTGTCCCTCACGCACCCTCCTCTGGCTCACTGGCCTGCTGTTGGAATATGCCAAACTCAGGCTTGTTCAGGATTGCACATTACCCTTCTCTCTGTCCAAGTACTTCCCCCAGCCCCATATCCATGTGCTCTTTTTTCTTTGAGTCCTCTGATCAAATGGCATCCTATAGGAGGCCTTCCCTGGCCACCCAGTATAAAAAAGTAATACCCTCTCTTACCCTGCTACCCTGCCCTGGCCCTATCCTCCTCCTCAACCTGCTTTATTTTTCACCATTACCCTTATTGCTACTTGAAATGCTATATATTAACTTGTTGGTTCATTGTCTGTCTCTCCAGAACAGATGTAAGCTTTATAAAGGCAGGAGTTTGCCTGTATTGTTTATTGCTCTATCCCCCAATCCTAGAACAGAGTCTGGCATATAGTAGGTGCTCAGTAAATATTTGTTGAGTGAATAAATGCTACCTGCATAAGCAGGAGTCAGCTTTCCACATAGGTGTATGAATATACGACTTTCTGTAATTTGTGATGCACATATGTATGAAAGATACTAAGTGATTAAATGGAAGGATTAAGAAGAAGACTCTTTGTATTTCACAATTAAATGTATGGTTGTTTTCAGTGTTTTGTTTGTTTGTTTTTACAGTATTAAATACTCTCCACTAAAAGTTAACAAATATATGCTGGTTACAACATCACAGTCTGGTATTTTTTCATACCAACTAACTTCTAAATTGATCTACAAATTTTGTATTGGTATGATTAAGGGATATCTTTATAGGCAATGTTAGTGTACAGTAGGCAGCCAGAAGCCACAGGCTATGATCCAGTTAACCCTTTATCTTCACTATTATAATAATCATCAAATATTTATTGACTATCCCATTGTGCATATCATAAGGGAATAAAAATTCAGGTCGAGGTAGATTACTGCATAGGTAATTAGTCTCATCTCTACTTCCCCACATTTGAAGTAGGAACTGTATATTTCTTATTTTCTTTTTTTTTTTACTATTATTTTTTTTAATTTTTTTTTTATTTCAGCTGCTTATGGGGGTACAAAAGTTTAGGTTATGTATATTACCCATGTCCCCCCACCTCCCCGAGTCAGAGCTTCAAGCGTGTCCAATTCCCCAGACAGTTCGCATGGCACTCATCATGTAGGTATACACCCATCCCCTCCCTGCCCCCACATCTGCCCGACACCCAGTTGGTGTTATTCCCAAATGTGCACTTAGGTGATGATAAGGAAAACCAATCTGCTGGTGAGTACATGTGGCCTATTTTCTTTTTCTTCACATCCCAGAAGTTCTTATTTAACTCCTTGTTGACTTTTAAAAGTTCTTCCTATTCAATTGTGAACTTTCCCAAGATCACCATTGAGCATTTTGAATCTAACTATTAGTCTAATTGGGCTGAAAGATACCAACAATAAACTCAGATTGGAAAAAGAAATTATATTGCTCCATGAGCAATTATATAAAAGAGCCATCTCTACCCCTGTACATGAAATGCTGTGGGTCTAAGATGGACTATGATCATTTTGTGGAACTTAAATGAGCGTGTTGGGTTTGCCCCACCCCAACCCAAAGATGTAAGAATATTTCTGATATACTTGGAATGCTAGCCAAAGTGGGGAATGTAAGGACAGAATGCAATTTTTTGGTTACCAGAGAGAAGTTAACAGAGTAAAAAGGAAAAATGACTTGTCACAGAATTTGCTGCTGTTTTTTTTCCCTTATATTTCTAGTAATATCTATTCATGATCAAACAGAAATAGAAATGAATACCTTAGACTGCCATCTTGTGTGGGAACTAAAAGGATGAGGCATTGAAGTAAATACTGAGAATGTTATGGCTATTTATTTATGGCCAATTAAACCTGCTTAATATTTTTAGTCTCTGTTATTCCACTCCCTTCTCCCATTCTGTTCTCTGAATTGTGCATAGTGTTTTTTTCTCAAGCATAGTCAGGTTATTCTTTTTATTATCTGACTAGTAGTAAGAGGCTTTTTAAATTTTCATCTTCAAATGGATTTCCAGTTCAGTTTTAGCCTATTATCCCTCATTCTGGAATATGCTCCAACCATAAAACATGGAATTTCTATACAATTTTACAGGATTCTAATTATCCAGTTCTGTTTTACAAAATTTTCTTGCTAATCTTCTTTGTCTAGTAAATATCAAAAGTTATTTTTTTCTGTGACAATACTGTTTTTTTGTTTGTTTGTTTGTTTTGCTTCTGGTTTTGAGTCTGGATTTTTGTCCTTTCTCTTTGCCTGTTCATGGTAGACACACACACTTTTCCATCTTTATGTGTGTGTGTGTGGGGGGGGGTGGAGTATGTATAGGCATGTGTGGATCTCTGTCATTTTTTAAGACAAAGCCTCTCCTCCCCAAGCTCCCTCTACCCTCATCAAGACTCTGAGAGGCTGAAGTTGCTGCCAAGGGGCCCTTCCATGAGAGCACTCAGTTTGCCATGGAAAAGTTTGCTAAGGTTTCATTCAACCTCCTGGTCTCCATAGCAAATAATATTGCCATTGTTCCTCCAAGAAGGAGCAGCCTGCATTCAGGTTTCCATGTTTCCCATGTTATAGCAAAACCAGCAGAGAAACCATCCCAGCCAAAGGAGCAGAATAAAATTTACAAGCAGTTGCATGGACAAAGGAGCCAACTGCACACACAGTGCTTGCTATTTAATTCAGAACAAAACCATATCTGTTCTTACAGTCATATGACAAATCATCCCTTCAGGATGCATTCGCAAGTGCCTGCAGAGGTGAGGCCTGGATTTTCCCTAGAACTACAGACGAGTAAAGTAGTGCCGAGAAAGGAGCATAGGGTTATTCTAAGTAAGAAGACCTGAGTTTGGGGAGGGATAGCCAGCGGAAACCAAGTTTATTGGACCATGTTTTACATCATGTGATTACAGAAGACTCCAAAAGCATCCTTCCCTTTCACTGAACAGTGCAAATAACTCTGGGGTGATTCTCCATATCCAGGAAGCCAGTGTGCACACACACCACAGAACAGACGGGTTGGCTGTAGT
This sequence comes from Eulemur rufifrons, assembly GCF_041146395.1. Lineage (NCBI taxonomy): Eukaryota > Metazoa > Chordata > Mammalia > Primates > Lemuridae > Eulemur > Eulemur rufifrons. The sequence continues at coordinate 68,741,545 of NC_090984.1, forward strand.
CCTCCGTAATCCTCTGAGGGACTCAGTAAACAGTGAGGCTGCTTAAAGCGAAGAAGGGGAGAGTGAAGTAACACTCTTACTGCCCGTGAGAGAGTGTATATGATCTTTTTTTTTTAAGGTGTATTGGATTGTTTTCATGACCCACACAATTTCCTAGGCTTCTCTAAACTGTGGTGCAGCTGAGAGAAGAAAACATTCACATCTAGATGGGGTCAGAGGACTGGTGACTGTGGGGATCTAAATCCACAGCCGTTTCTCTGACCAGGCTTTGACATCGTTCTGGCCCCTGAGCGCTCAGCCCTGGTCAGGCAAGGGGAGCCCTTAGCTGCCCTGTGCTCTCTGTCATGGGAGGGGGGATCCTGTTCATGCTGTAAGAATGATGTTACTGTTTGAGAGGGTGGTGGCCTGTTTGGCCTTCTTAGGAAAGGTGTCATTCTGCTCAATTTAACCTTTGAAGGTTATTCAGTCCTATTTTATAACAGAGATTGGGTCCTCTACATAAATGAAAAGATTCAGAAGTCTCAAGTGGGTGGTATTATTAGCATTATTATTTTTATTGTTATAATTCTCAATTATGTATTATTTTGTGTTATCTCTTGGCAGATCATATTATGTCGGTAACTCTATTATTTTTATTTAACTTCTTACAGTTTAACATCTGATTTCTCCATATAAGATATAAACTTTTCAAGGGCAAGAAGAGAAGGGATTCTAGGAGCTGTACAGCTGCCTACTCTTTCCCTACTTCACCCATTCCATTTCACAGATGAAAAACATGACTCGCCCTGATCAGATAGCTACTTGGTAGCAGACAGAACTAAGGCCTGGATCTTAGTTTTAATCTCACTGTCCTCTGCAACTCTCTCTCTCTAGTTCCTTCATGTACAAAATGACTGTGTAATTAAGTTCTTAATTGGGTGGGTTTCCTGATGCAGAGATTCAGACTGGGATGACTGAGGGTGTACATTAGTCTTGGGGAGTCCTGGAGGAGGAGGTGGGGCTTCATCTGGGCCTTGCATAATTTAATAAGCATTTGCAAGGAGGGAGCGACAAGTCCACTTTACCAGTCTTCAGTGTAGTAGCAAGATCAGTGAGCTAATGGCGGGAGACCTGGCTTCACCGTGAGATGAGGGCACGACTTCTGTAAGTTCCTTCCGACACTGAGTCCATGAGACAGAGTCTATGGAGATAGACTGTATCAAACTGTTTGCCTGGTAGGACGGTTTGTCATTAGCGTCTCTTTTGTGCTGAATTCAACTTAAAGAATTGTTGTGATTCCTGAGTTGGCCTGTACGTTTATTTTTAAGTGGGGAACATAGCATCCACTCTCAAGTCCATTCTCCAAAGCGTTTATATCCCGAACCTATGTGTACACACACTTTTTCTTTCCCCTCCCCCAGCACACTCCAGGATAATAAAAATCAGAAAGGTCTGACAAAGGGAGAGAGCTCTCAGGACATGCTCCTCCATAAGAGTTTTGCAATTTCCAGCGCGAGCTGGAGCAGAGCGATGTGGTGTGTGGTTGGAAAAGCAGTTTGTTCTCTGCTAATGACAGCTGTGGATTCTGAAATGAAGCACAGCAGGTGAGACAGCGGTACTCAATTTTCAAAATCTGGGCCCTAAAACGTGTTTGCTTAAACCTTGTCTCCACTGCCCTTTGGGGGCCTCCACATTCATCAAAACCAGACCCCAGGAAAGGAATTCAAGGCTTCTATTTCTCACCAGCGCTTTCACAATCGCCACTATGATTCAGAGGTTGTCTGGAAAGTTCAGTAGCCAAAGGTTCCCTCCTTCTCCCCAGAGTGATAAATTAAATCACTTTGAGTTCCCTAGGGGGAAAAAAATCTGGCTTTGCCCAGGTATCAACAACGTTGAAAAGGACATGCAATTCCTCATAACCGTAACTAACAGCATTATGTCATTCATTTTCTTGAAATCATACACGGGTAAGGTGTTAATGCTTTTGTCTGTTTCTGAAAGCCCTGAATGAGAAAAGTAAAAGTTTGCATTTTTGCATGCTGGAAGATTTTAAGCTTTTCAGGTTTAGTGCATGTTACACTAAATTCTTATGTTGGCTCTTTATATAGCCTGTGCCTACTGGAAAGCTACCACCTGCCCACTCGAAGGTGAACATTGATGCATGATGGAGGTTTGTTAGAGTATTAATAAGGTATTTAGAAAATTGTAAGGCAAAATGTGCCCCCTCAGGCAGTTGATTGATGGTTGATGTGTTGTTCTTGACCAACATGTGAAATAGTCTGTTTTTTCTTTTATGTTTTTCACTGGTCACTGAGGCATAGGTAGAGGTGGTTAATGAGCTTTAAGTTCTTACCTGAGCACTTGCTTAGGTGGGTACCGCCAGTAATTTTGAGGGGTTTTGTGTTATTTAGTTTTTAAGTTGGTGCTGACTAGATGATTTACCAAAAACTCCCAGTTTTATAGTTCCTTTATTTTGTGAGTGTTGTTTTTCTTCAAGAAGAAAGTTTTCAGCACAAGATTCATGTCCCCTGAGTGGGGAAACATCCCCTGAGAGTAAAGCTCTCCCAAGGGGGATGCAGATGGCTCAGTTATGAATTCTACAGACTTCACAAAGAGGCATCAGAGTCTTCAAATCCAAATGCATTATCTTTCCATGTAATTCAATCACCTGTTATTTTATGACTCTGTTTGATTTGATTAAAACCTCAGCAACCAAATCATTTATATTGTAAATTATACAACTTCCTATTTTTATTTCCATCACTTTTGATCCCTTTCGGCAGGATTCACTGGATAATTCAATTACAAGCTGTTTTAGAAAAATTGCAATTTAATCAACGAAGAAAAGACCAAATTTCTAAACAAGATCAAAGGGCATAAAACACCACAAAACAACTATCTCTGTTTCAAAAGGTGTGTTTGGTGACATTTTTGTCATTATTTGAGTGTGCTATTGTAGCATGTGGGTTAGAAAGATGATAGCCACCAGGACCTGGTGCATTAAAAATGTGTGATGGATAAAGACTGGATTAAAATGAACAGAGTCCTGCTCACTGGTAGGCAGTGAGCTCTGCCAAGAACGCTAGGGGAAATAAATGAAGGTCCTGAGGAAGGGACAGAGGGATTGAAGTGTGCTTTGGTAGCAAGATCACTTGTACTTGTATAAAATGAATTAATTTTTTTCCATGGGATTTTACTATGATAGCACACATTTTTGCTTTTGTAAAGTGCTCTACTTCAGTGCTTTCCAAACTTTAGCATGTGTAGGAATCACCTAGAGGGATTGGTAAAATTTAGCCACTGGGTCTCACTCTGAGGAATTCTGATTCCATTAGGTCTGAGAAGGAGCTGGTCAAACTTCCAGTTTGTGTGATGCTGCCGGCCCCCTCAGCATGGGTTGAGTAGCCCCACTCTGTGCAGGAACTAATTTTGAACAGGCCTTCCACTTTTTTATTAGCTTATCTCGTTACGGCTGTGACAGAAAGAATGTCTCTGCAGTAAGTGAACAAAGCAAGCTTAAAGAAAAACTGAGCTGGAATGTTTTAGTCTTCTTTCCTATGTTAATTTGTGTTTGTTTATAGAATTTGTAATACCATACTCATTTTTAATCTTGCATCTGAGTTAGCTGGCTCAATGAGTATGTAAATACTTTTTCACAAATGTGTAGAGCATCTCTCTTTCCCAGTGAGGTCAGTGTAGTCTGTGACATGGCGTGTTGTTTTCCTGCCAACACACAGAAGTGAAGAAATCCATTCAATACCCAAGAAAAGTTTTGTAGGACTCTACAATGTTCCCTGTTTTGATCTGAAACAAGATGAAACTGGCATTAGTCATGTATTTTACTTTAGACAGCTACTTCCAGATTTGTCGGATCAAAATATCTTATAAATGACTCAAATGTTATAACAAATGGTTCAAACCTCATGGCATTTGTGGAAAGCAATTTAATGGGGTCCCTGAGCAGCTACAGGATAAAGAAATTTGAGTTATGAACTCTAGCAGCATTTTGATGTGGGGTTTGCATTCTGGTCTGTCTCTGTGTGTACTAAGCATTTCTGTCTTTGTAGAACTACTGGCTTCTTCCGTGGCAAGGTCAGAAACAAACATGCCTGCATTTTCTGCAGCATCTGTGGCTAGGAATTTATTTCCCATACATATGGAACTATCTGTAGATATTTAGGTATTCTTCTAGAATTATAAAAATGGCCCCAACCTTAAAGAATGACTAATTTGATTCCTTATTTTACAGATGAGAGAAAAAAAATCCAGTCCAGTGATTTTTATATGACTATATATTTTTTAAATGCTATTGCTAATTTCAGAAGGTTTTAAAAATTAATCTCAAGGAAGTTTCTTATGAAAAGGAAGTTTACTGGTAACTTCCAGTGCAGGGGGTTTATGCTCTTTCTCCAGCACAAAGAGGTTTTAACTTGAATTCAATGAGTGGAAAACCAATGTCCTTAACACAACTGTTTATGTCTTTGGTTGGTGGTAGAGCTTTGATTAGGGCCCATTCACCCATTGGCGGGTTGTAGGGCATCCAGCCACGTACGCCCAGACTAGATAATACTAGTCATCAGGTTTAACATAAAATTGATAAATATTTTCTTCATTCCAATACTCATGAGATAAGGTCATGGGACAATGGATTGTTTAGATTCTAGTGAGCACATAGTGAACACTCCACACAGAACTATCTGCAGTACCCTGCTTGCTAACAAATCGGAATTCTATTATAAGGTGCTCAGAGTAACAGCGCCATAATAATAAAAGCAATTATTTATTAAGTATTTATGTGCCAGGCACTGTGCTAAGCACCTTGCATGATTTGTTCTCTATTAATTGTCACAATGCCCTGTGAGTACAGTAGGTGTTGGTTCCATAATTATATAATGTTATTAGTAAGTACTATCATTATCTCCATTGTGCAAATACAGAACTGCAGCTTAGGAAGGTCAAGTAACTCGCCCAAGTTCACACAGCTAAGAAGTGGTAAAGCCAGGATTAAAAACCAGGTCTTTCCATCATTCCAGTCTATCCTATTTCCATTAAATTCTGCTGCCTTCCAAGGAAATAGGAAGGATTATGTTCTTAAGAATGAAGAGTTGAGTACAAATTTAAGCTGAATGGGCAAGCGGTTTCTTTCCTTCTTGGCTCCTAGGATTTGCTGCAGAGTTGTCTGATGGGAAAATCTCACACTCTAGATTTTTAAGGGACTTGTTAAGAAAAGTCACTTTCTTTTTACTAGCCACAAAGATTGTATTTTTTTCATGGGGGTAAAAAAGAAGGATTGGGAGGGGTGAAGTGGTTAGAACAAGTTGGAGGAGAAGTCTTGCATGCCCAGGCTTGATAAAAAGCATGCACCTCAGGCCTAAGAGTAATTGTTTAAGAATTCTTCATCCTAATAAATTCATATCCACAGGGGGCCAGTTTGAGATATGATTAGGTCACAAGTGAAATGAGTTTGGTGGTCTCAGCATAATCCCCATTGGACATTAGTTCACTCACACAATTGCAGTACAGTTTTGTCCATGTCTGCAGTATTGTCTGCTTCTACTCAGGAAATGCTCAGAATTGAATTAACAAGGGGCTTTGGGTCAGCAGGAAGGTGTGCGGAGGCAACCTACGGTGTAAGGAATAGTGCCTTGTCAACGGAGCTGCACGTACACTGGGCTGCTTGTCCCTCACCTCTTTGTCTCTAAATCCAACCTCTTGTCCCTCTCAAGTAGATAAACAGTGTGTACTGTAAGTTTCCAGACTCTCAGCCAAGTGGGGTTATCTGAGTAATAAATAAGGGCCATGTCAGTTGTACCTGCTTCACAATTAGACTGATTGGATATGTAACCTTTACTGAGACTAGTTTAATGCCCAGATTGGTTACATTGCTTCCCTGGGTGAATATTCTTCTCTTAAAAAGGCATAAGTAAATTGATTAGGAAGCAAAATCTCCTGAGAAGTTAAAAATAATTTAATCTTATCTAATCTCATCAAGAAAGTTCCACAAAATTTAACAAATTAAATTTAAAATTATAACATGAAATAAAGAAATTGTATCACAAAATAAAGCTCTTTCAAATGACTAAAATATCTTATTGTACTCTATTCTAAACATTTGCCACTCTATCATAAGAATCTTTAAGATTGAACTGACATACCTGTGATTATTTAATTATATGATTATTATAAACTACTGGATAAATTACCCATTAAAGTCATTTTTAATCCAATTAAAATCATGACAGTTCTAGTTGACTCAATTCAGTCTCCTAAATCATCTGTAGGAAATACTGTGGAATATATTAAGTGCCCAACAGTTAATATCCTTCTGCACAATATTTTAGAATCATAGATGTTTAGGGATAAAAGGGACTTCCTATTTAGTCTAATTCCATTTTATAAAGAGGAAATTGAGGTGCAAAGATCATGACTTTCCCAAGATTATGCAGCTCATCAGTGACAAAGATCTAGGTCTCTTCATTTTTAGTTTAGTTCTGGTTCCATAAAGCACATTATTTTTTGTATTTTTTCAGCTGTAATGTGTGTGTGTGTCTGTGTGTGTGTGTGCGCGTGTGTGCACACACAAACAACCAGGATAGATACTGCCATGCCCACTTCACAGCCCTAAGTTATGTCCAGGGCTATGTACAATTCCCAGCATTCGGTTACTACTTCATGCCATCCCCTTCCATTCAGGAAAGTATATGGAATGAAAATGAATCAAAGTGACATTATTACAAGGGCTATTTTGAATGGGAAGATTTACATATATACATTATTTATACACATACACACACACAAATAAAATCATTCCCAGACCTTGATACTAAATACTATTAATAAAACACTTTTTTTTTTTTAAGACAGAGTCTCGCTCTGTTGCCCAGGCTGGAGGGCAGTGGCACGTTCCTAGCTCATTGTAACCTCTAACTCCTGAGCTCAAGTGATCGTCATGCCTCAGCCTCCCGAGCAGCTGGGACTACTGGCATGCCCTACCATGCCTGGCTAATTTTTCTGTTTTTTGTAGAGTCAAGATCTTGGTCTTGCTCAGTCTGGTCTTGAACTCCTGGCCTAAAGCAATCATCCCACCCTGGCCTCCCCAAGTGCTGGGATTACAGATGTGAGCCACCACCCCCCAGCCCTAAGATGCTCTTTAACGGTAGTTATTTAAGAGACTTCTGTTAGACCAGGTGTCTATAACCTACAACTCCCAAAGGCCAAATCTGGCCTGTTGCCTATTTTTGCAAATAAAGTTTTATTGGAATGCAGCCACACCCATTTGTTTAAGTACTGGTTATGCCACTTTCATGCTACAATAGCAGAGTAGTTGGACAGACCAAATAACTCGCAAAGCCTAAAATATTTACGGAAAAAGTTTGTTTTGGACAACTTTGCATTAGATAATTCTTCCAACTCAAGGAAAATATATTTTTTGCTTTACTCTCTTGTTCTTAACTACTCAACTGTACTGGACATGATTACTTATAAGCCCATGTTCTAGAAACTTTCCTAGGATTTATTACTTTTTATGACTTGTTCCTCTTAACGCCTTTACCATCCCTTTTTCTCTTTCTGTTTTTAAACAACTTTGTACTTTATTCACATGTCCCGAAAGATTGGTATAGCACATTAATTAAGCTATTGTTTAGTAACTGACATGGATACATTACTGTGTGCTACATACAAAGAAAGTTGAACAACATTATTAGCTAATCTTTATTTAACATTTTCTATGAGGCATGACAGAACACACCCACCCAACACATGCATACACACTCTTAAGCTTCATGGGATCTCTGCTAAATTTTACGGATGAGGAAATGGGTCAGATACTCTTAAGGTTACACACCTAATCACGACAGTCAGTAGCAAAGCTACAATTTGACACAAGTCTTTCATCTCCAGAGCCCATGGGTTTAGCTTTCCTCTAGTACTAAACTTAAGATCGTAAAGTGAGATATAGATAGTGAGAGAAGTAGAAAAATCTTCCAGTTACATACTCCTCCTCTCCTTTCAAAGAGGAGTTCAAAGGAGGCTTTGGGGTTTAAAAAGCAGAGAAGCATTCTTTACTTGGTCTGTTTTTATTCTTCCACCACTTGCTGAAGACAAGGTCTCCTGTCTCCTCCGCATCTTCGCAATGAAACTACCTACTAGCGAACCAGATTATAGCTACTTGATTCTTACCCCAGTGGAGAGAAAATATAACTAAGTATAGAGAGTGAAGGCCCAGAGTCCGACTATCTGGATTCGGATCCCAGCTCTACCATTTAATAGCTACATGCCCTTGGGCGAGTTGTGTAACCTCTCTGAGCCTCCATTCCATAGGCTTCAAATGGGGCTAATGGTAATAAACACCCCATGAAGCCATTGTGCTTATCAAATCTGTATATATGTGAAGCTCTTAGAATGGATCTTGGCACATAGTAAGCATGGAATAATATTAGTTAAAAATTTTGATGGTGGTTGTGATGATGATGATTAAACTAAGAATTCTCTTAAAGGATTCCTATAGAATCTTACTCATTTCCCTGCCTTGCCTAGCCTCTGGGGCTTCATCCTCACAGGGAGTGCATAGGTCAAGTGGTAAATGGCTGGGAAAAAAAATGTCTCCATTTTCTAAGCTCACCCTTCTGCATATCTAGGTCTTGGTCTCCCAGCATGGAATTAGTTTACCATCTACCAAGGCAGAAAAACTGGCTGTATTAAACATAAAGGAGATAGCAAATAAATATTAAACAATTCTGACATTGTTGATGGAAGAAATGCTGTGGTTTCTTAGATGAAGTATTCATTATTGACTTCCTGTGTTCCCCAAAACCCCCCAGTAGTTTGGGGAGAGTAAACACAAACACACTAATGTTCATGATACTGGCCAAATTCTAAATCATTGAATTATAGTTTGTTTATCTTAATTGCATTTCCAATGGGTTCTTCTCTACTTGTCCTAAAGCGGAAGTCTTCAACCTCTGGCAAACAGGCTCAGTTCAATTCTTCAGAGATTCCCTGAAGTCTACTTTTGGTTCACCTAAAGACTGTTGAAGTGGCGGTCATGATGTATATTATATTTGCATGGTACTTTACCGTTTACAGCCTGGCTTTCATGTGAATTATGTCATTAGACCTTTGCAGCATCTTAGAGTCCTGGAATCTCAGAGCTCCAGGGAGTTGCCTGCCAATATAGTGGTTGAGCCATAGGTGGAGGGAGTTTCCCATGCTCATCTTGCTGTTTTATGCTTCAGGTCCTTTGCGTATACAGTTTCTTCTCCCATAACCGTAAAGCTTCTCCTCTAAAGTTCAGCTCAGACATTATTTCATTTAGGAGGAGTTCTCTGACAGCCTTTTGGTCCTGCCCTGTTAGCTCATATTCCTTCTTTGTGTTTTCATCATGCTCCATGCACTTAAGACTCAAGTCTCTTAGCACATTTACTATATTAAATCACCATTATACATTTATGTATTTGCCTCTCTTGCTCCCACTCCCAGGCTTTGCTGTGAGTACCTGTTATACAGAGAAGCTGCTTACTTTCATTGACCTTTTCATTTCCAGCAAATAGCACAGCACTGAGCATGTAAATGTAATAGGTGCTCAGTAAATGTGTAATGTATAGAGCAAATCTGAACCCCAAATTCTGGGTCCTCCCCAGCACACTACTCCCTGCACCAATATAGGTGCCCTCCTGCCAGCCCCAGGCAGCTGTTAAATACCCACCACATGCCAGAGACTGTAAGGTGGAACCAGATGAAACAATTTCTAACTAATGGCAAAAGATGATATCACTCAGGGAGTAATAAATGAAATGGCTGAAGAATGCTTTCATGATATGATATATCACAGTCCAATTAAGTTCACTGTATATTCAGTACAAGCATGCTGAGAGGATGCAGGCAGCACAGTCAGCCAGGGAGCCTTGCTGAGATGGGAGGTTCTCAGTTGGGTTGCTTGTAGGTTGATGCAGAGGTGCTGGAGGTAAGCAATCTGAGGAAAGGCAAATCATGGTGGGGGTGGTGCAGGGACAGGATTCAGTCCCTCTAGCTGGATGACGAGGGTAGGGAGGGTTTTCAGTTTCAGGGCGCATATTTCAATCTGATATTAGAATTGGAAGTGCTTGTGTAAGTGTCCATGAAGATAACCCTTGAGCCTGACCTACCCTCACTGGTCCTTTGAGATCAGCCAAGCGTTCCAAGTCCAAGAGTGAAAAGCAAAGAGAACTGTGTGCTCTATTGCAGTGCCCCAGCCCTCTGCAATAGATCTGTTCTCTCTTACCAATCACACCGCATATATAGATGTCAGGAATTTTTTGTGTGTCACCGTGCCTTTGCTAAAAACAAAATTTCGTGGACATGGAGTACACTTTCCTCCTTCCACCCTTTTTATCTCTCTAGTTAACTCCCGCATGTTTGTGAGGACTCAAGTCAAATCTCTGACCAGCCTCACCCCACTAGAGTTGGGGGGGCCCCTCTTTAGTCTTCCCATCATGCTTCTTCCTTCTTAGAACAGCCAGTTATGGATTGAACAATGGTCTGTCGCCTCAGCCATGGTGGCTCAGCAGGATAGGAGCTATATTCTGGTCTTGTTTTTTATTTTGGGGGTCCAGCCAATAGTAGTTGGTAAACAATTTTTGAATAAGTAAGGGAATAAATGAGTGAGTGAATGAATCCCTTACACCCTCTTGGTCTCAACTTGGTAGACCTTCTGATTTCCTACCTGTGACCACTCTTGTACCCATTTGTCATACACAACCCTCTACACAAGTACCATTGACCACAGAAAAAAAGAATTTAAAGAACTGAGTTTAACAGTCTCACAAGCTACAATGTCTAGTTATTCAGCTCTCTTAGCTCAGATTTACCAGTTTAAACAGTCTCAATGGTGTCCTTTGATTTTACCCTCCTTTTGTGCTAGTTTCCCTTTTGATCCTTCTCATCAGACTTCTCAACCTCAGTCTGCCATCTCAGAACTCCCCCGCCTTTTCTAAGCCTCTTCGTTTGGTCTTTTCCTTCTCTTGTAGCCCCCCGATCCCCCTCTACTTCCCTCCTCATTTTCCTGAATCTCTGCCACCTCCCTTCCAGAGTCTGGAAGTAATTCCAAGTCCTGCTGTCTTCCCCAGACTCCGCTTGTCTGGGTAGAACAGGAGGTGGACATAGCATGGGATTCGAGTCAGAACCATCTGGGTACCAATTCAGGCCTTGACATTTATTATTTATGTAACATGGAACAACTAAATTCCCCAAACCTCGGTTTGCTCATGTGTAAAATGGAAATAACAGTACAAATACATGCCTTGTAAAGTTGTTGACAGATTGAGATAGAAGATACTTGAAATGTAAGTACCTGGAAAGTTGATTGAGATGGTCCCTTATCACATTTTCCTCACAAATATAATATACATTTGTGTTCCTAGTTATTCCGTTTAGCAGACAGTACATTTTAAAATAATGAACACCCACATTTGTATCTGAATCTAGATAATGCCCGAGTTCCTCCATTCAGTGACTCAGAGCACCTCTCCTGAGCATTAGCAGCTGCCTCCTTGGGATGTTGCTGCCCAGTGAGTGGCCAGCCTCCCCTCCAGCTCGGGGTTGCAGCACACCTTGGTCACACCCAGACGGTGGTGTGGGAGTGGTGGGCCCCAGTCAGCTCTGAGGCCGCACCCACAGCCTGTTGTCTCTGCTCCCAGCATCTTCCCTCTACTTCTGGTTCAGTGCGTCCTTGGACTGATCGCTGAACCCAGAGGGGTTGTGGTGTCGTTGCTTTATTCCATCTTCAGCTTGCAGGCGATTTGAAGGAGGTTGGGTCAGGGTTAAAACTCTGAGCTACCACTACAGTAAAAAGGTCACTTACTCTTGCCCTCAAGAACGAGTGAGTGTTCTCTGGGTTTTATAGTTTCTGTGCCTCAGAGGGGGCTCCATTTCAGCGGTGGATAAAGTGACCCTTTTGTATTGCTTATGCCAAGAAAGCACCCTGAGATGAAATGTGGTCTGTTAATCTCAGATGTTGTGTATGCCTCTTTACTGTCTGAGTCTGGCTGCTTTGTTTAATCTGCTGAGGGAGGTTTGTTTTGTTTTTTAAAATCTTTGAAGAAATAAGAATACCACATTTACTGTGATTTATCTGTGGGAAGAAAAAAAGTGAGAGTGGAAATGTTTATCCTTTAGAGATTTGTGTAAAGTTCTGTCAAGACGATGTCGTCGAGAATGAAATGGGCAGGAGAGATGAGGAGCGATAAGTGCCGTTTTGAGTTTGTGAATTGAATCAAATTTCAATTATGACAACAGTTAAACACAGTGATTTTTCTGCATTTTTCAGGAATAAAAGCAACACAATTATTTCTTTTGCAGCGCCCAGTAATCTCTAATAATTTATCCGTTTTCACTTAATGCCTCTAAAATGGGTAAGGAGAGTTATCCACAGCCTGCAACGTGTAATAAAACGGTCAGTGTCCACGCAGCTATGGAGTGGGAGGCAGGGCGGCCCCGCTGTGCGGGAGAGGAGCTGGTACTGTACGCATTAATCAATAAGCAAACGCTGAATGCTGCTAGATAGTCATTTACCCTTGACAAAACAAGCAATGATAATTGGATGATAATGTGGTAATTTACCTTTATACATTTTACCCTTGTTGGATTTTTTAGAGGTTATTGTTGTATCTGATAAATTTTAGGGTAGAATTCCAGCTTTTCCCAGTGCAAGACCAATAGTGTCTGAAGCTTCCGCATTTTGCTGCTTTTTTCTTCAAATAACAGGATCTTATGAATTAGCACTTTCATTATTTTTGTTTCTAGTAAGTCAGACTATAGTCTTCAAGGTGCTTTTCTATTCTAGGGAGATCTGCGGGGCACTTAACCTACATTAGACCTAGGAGGTCTGAGGGTTCTTCAGAAGACAAAGAATTTCTAGATACTTTCCTTGAGGATGTGTCAAGGGCAATACAGACAAAAGACTGATGTCTCCTTTAACAGCTTGATAAGTATCTCAGGATATTCTGCAGGAATCAGTTCTGTTTCTACAAAGTACTGTATTCCCATTCAGCATGATATGGCTGAATATGTGCGTGCTACATGTGACAATGGTGAAGACTTATCTTTGCCCTGAGGGCTGAGTGCTGTAACACTGCTCCAGCGATAGTCTTGATAGAAGTGGTGATTTGGAGAGATGATCTGCTTTAAAAAGGTGGGGGGGCACATTAGAGATGTGTAAGAATTAAAAATGGGACTCTCTGTTTATCTGGATTTTATTTTATAAGTTCCAAAGGCATTTCTATTCTCGGCATCAAAATCCCTTGTAAAAGTAAAGTAAATCATTCTTGTATTGACCATTTTTTTCATGTTGTTCTATTGAGACATCTTCCCAACTGAGTTTCTTATTGAATTGTATTTCTATAAGGGTATTGTAGGTTAGCAGCACATTTTTATGGTACACAAAAGATGTGCCTTCTGAATTTCCAATGCCTTGCATATTGTTCCCCACAGAAGAAACATCTCGGAAATGCTAAATAAATCAAAACAGAAACATTTGGCTCTTGACTTGCTGCTGGTGGTTTTTTTTATTTTTTTTTTTCCCCTCTCAGTTTACATTGGCTGGAATATCCATTATGATCCATCTTACCTATTTGATTAATTTGTAATAAATTCGGCCCTTTGGAAGTCTCTTGCTACATTTCTAGACCGGTTACTCTTGTGGAAGGTTTATTTAATATGTGTCTCTGTGTACCTATATGAATGAAAATTTAATATGGTTTAGAAGCCTTTAAAAACACACACGCACATAGTGTTTGCTCTGAATTAAGTGCTTACATTTGACACAGCCTTGTGGTAAAAATCCATATGCATATAGGCAGACAAAATTGTTTAGGGGACAGTTTCTTCAGAAATTGATGTGATACATGGTATCATTTCAGAGGATGAAATATCATATTTCAGATGATCCGTAAATGTAATTATAAATACTGGATTGGAATCTTTATTTCTTTTTTAAAAAAAATTTCTTCTCCTGATGGCCTGTGTTTATTTGAAGTGCCATAGCCACATTTCAGGGTTCACCTTCAATTTGATGCAGTGATGTAGTTGGATCCCTGTGGGTGAGAAATGTTCCTGTCCAAATAACTGTAGCAGCATAGCGGGAATATTTTGAGACCAGCTTCTCTGTATTACAGCAAGATAATAAAAGTGCCTCTACCCTTAACCATCACATGTACTGAGGAGGGCATAACGAATTCATCTTCTGATCTTGGGAATAAGATCAAGGTAGGGAAAAGGACCCCCATTTTTCAGACAAAGACATCTGAATCTAGAAAAGCATATTTAAAAAAAAATATGTTGTCTTTTACAGCAAAACCAATCAGGAAAAAGAGCATTAGCCATTTTTATGGTCTATATCCCACCCTATCCCTTTGCTTATATGTGTTGCCACCATGTGTGTTAAGAAAGCCAAGAAAAATGATTTTCTCACACATATGCTTTGTACTTGCTGAGATAAACAATGAATGGATGGTGCTTGCTGTATGGGGAAAATGAAGGAGAGGTTAATTGGTACATACTCTCTTATTCCTTATCTGAATGTTTTATATCCATATATAATGTGAAATATGTAATACTTACATTTACTAATTATGTCTGTTGTGTTTTTCTTAACTTTGCCACTTTCTTGGAATGTCCTTACAGACGTGAGCTGTGTGACAACTTAATTCCACCCATGTTCTTAGCCACATACTCTTCTCAGCATGATAGTTAGACAAAGACCCTACCCTCAAGGGAGTTATAATCCAATAGAAGAGATAAGACACATACAACAATAAGTAAGTTAAGGCAGACTAAAGTACATTTGGTATAGATACGATGTTTCAGTGAGTCAGAGGAGGAAGAAGGTTCCTATTCAAGTTCAGAAATGCTTTAGGAAGAGAACTAGATGAACTGGTGTGATTATGATCGTCATAGTAGGAGAGGAAGATTAAAGAGAAAACAGCATGATTTGAGGCATAGGGACCAAAAGTCTTGGGGATAGTTGTGGAAAATAGAGAGTAGTTCAATTTGTATCTGGTATCATATTGCTGGAGAGAAAGGATATTATGGAGGCCCTCAAATGCCAGATTAATGGATGCTGTTGTGGTCCCACAAAGCAGATCCTAGTGCTAGGCAAATAATGGCCAATAATAACTATAACTGTTTTTAATCAAATACCTACTCTGATTCAGTTGGAATAGGGGGGCTTTATTTAGGTTATCTTATCATGTTTTGCTCCTTCTTACCCATTATGTCTTGGCTTAAAGGTGACCTCCTCAGAAAGACGGACCTGATCATACCACTGAAGGTTCTGCCCTAAGTGCCCCTCACTGTCTACAACTGCACATTATTCCTTTCCTTCGTAACACTTAACATATGTTTTCATTGCATATGTATTCATCTGTAAATGTATTATTTTATCTCTTCCTGGTAAACTGTCAGCTTCATGGGGGCCGGAACTTACATCTGTTTTGTTCAGCACCCTATCCTAGCTCCTTCAAAAAATAAAGGACCTGTATACTGGAGGCACTCAAAAATTTGTTAAATGGTAATATTCACAACAGCCTTATAAAGTAGATACCTTTTATTTTATTTTATTTATTTATAAATAAATAAAGTCACCCTGACAGTCATGCTGTCACCCTGGCTGGAGTGCAGTGGTGTGATCATAGCTCGCTGCAGCCTTGAACTCCTAGGCTTAAGCTGTCCTCCCACCTCAGCCTCCTGAGTAGCTGGGACTCCAGGCATGTGCCACAGCACCTGACTAATTTTTTTCTATTTTTTGTAAAAACAAGGTCTTGCAGTGTTCCCAGGGCAGGTTTTAAACTCTTGGCCTCAAGCTATCCTCCTGCCTCATCCTCCTGAGTAGCACACACCACTGGGCCCAGCTTATTATCTTTGTTTCTTCCAAAGAAGAGATTGGCATTCAAAGAATTACTTGCCTCGATTAATCATTAATTGGCAGAACCTTGATTCAAACCTAGTCCACATGACTTCAAAGCTTATGGTTCTATCCTTGCTATACCATGATCCTCCTTTAACAGAAAGATGAAATCTGTATTAGTTTGCTAGGGCTGCCATGACAAAGTATCACAAACTGAGTGGCTTAAACAACAGAAATTTGTCGTCTTAGTTCCAGAAGCCAGAAGTCTGAGATTAAGGTTTTGGCAGGGTTGACTCCTTCTGAGAGCTGTGAGGGAGGATCTGTTCCATGCCTCTCTCCTAGCCTCTGGTGGTTTGCTGGCAATCTTTGACATTTCTTGGCTCGTGGATGCATCACCCTAATCTCTGCCTTCATCTTTACATGGCATTCTCCCAGTGTGTGTGTCTGTCTCTGTGTCCAAATTTCTCCTTTTTATAGGGACATTAGTCACATTGGATTATGGCCCAAACTAATAACCTCATCTTAACTTCATCATCTGCAATACCCCTATTTCCAAATAAGGTCATATTCTGAGGTAATGGGGGTTATTAATTTCAAAAAGGTATAATAATTGTTTTTGCACTTGATGTGCTATTCATAATGTAGGAAAAAATTTCTGAAAAGGTGGATAAATATCCTAGTTTTGTCCTAACATTAAACTTTAAGAGTCATTCAGTCATCTTTTCTAAAAGATCATGAAGATCTCAAAGACTATTTGATCAGAGGCTCAGAACATGGATGTTTTATAATTTTACATCTTGGCATAGGAACAAAATTAGAAGTTACTTGGAATCATTGTGCCCTGTAATTACTGCTCGATTACATTTGGATGAACCTGATGTCATTCTTGTATCCTGAGAACTTTAGGTAAAGAGTAGTTTTTTGTAAGCATTAGGAATTCTCAGACATGATGCTCCTGGAATCAGAAAGTAGAGGTTTACTTTATTTCAATGTAGTTCTTACCAACTACAGTGTCGGAACACACTGCTAAGCTCTAGAGAAATGCTACAATTTCAGGATGATTCATTTATTTCTATGAATTTTTTTCTGTATGCTTAATCATCCAAAGAAGAATTTACCCTATGTGACCTTCTGAAATCTAAGGATGGGCAGCTGTCCAGCTTTATCCAGAAGAAGAAACTTTGAGAAGCCTTCAAGTCATAGGGCACATAAGCCTGTTAATGGGGAGAGGTTGTTTCTGAAATAGCTAATCAAATTGTTGACCACTAACACACATAAATATGCCTAAGTTTTGAACGTGAAATTAGAGGCAGAGTAAGAGCAGGAACAGGAAACACCTGTTTTCTTTTTAGCTGTCAGACAAAGATAACTCATAGTAAGCAGGAGAAATGGGAGATTACAAAAGAGGAAATGGGAAAATAACTATGACAAAAAGAAATGAGAAGAGACAAAGATGAAACAGAAAAGAAGTCAGGAAAAAAATAAATTAAAAGAAAAACACAAAGTGAAATGAAAAAAATAGAGGAAAAAAATCTGAAAAGATTAAATAGGATTGAAATAATCATCAAATGGTGAACGGCAAACATAGTTTGACACAATTTTCCATGTTGTTTTCTTACCAATATTCCAGCCTTAGGCCTTAACAGGAGTATCTAGAATGCATTTCCTCACTCATGACCTTTCACAACTATCAGATATAAATGATTTTCTTTCACTCACTTTACTTCAGGTGGAATTGGAGGTGCTGATGGTCTTGGGAAGGAATTATCAGTAGTAAACTCACAGTATACCAAAGTCATCTATAGAGCTCAAACAAACAAACAACAACAAAAAAAAATGGAAAATTTTTCTCTTTATCTTTTCCCATAAAATATCCTTTATGTTATACAGGCTCTGCAACATTTTTTTTAATAAAGGAAAAAAACTACTGGACAGATTTTTAAATGTTGTTGAAACAGGGCATGGCTATAACTATAGTATAGTTACAGTAGCCTGTGTAAAACACCATTTCAGTATACTGAGCTCTTTCAGGCTGATCCCGTAAAATAATGAAGGAAACCATTGGCGAATTAAACAGCTTGTTAGTCATGGGGGATCAGTGAATAGGGTTCTCCTGGGGTTCAATATATGGAATGGTGACAATGAGATCAAGGGGAAAAAATCAAACTACTAGTTAGTGAATATATATGAAGTATCCTGCAAAAGCAATATAGAAAATAGCTTCCTTTCAGAGGCTCAGTAATTTAGTACCTCTCACCTAAGGGACCCAGGGCAGAATTTGGCCTCAGCAGAGCCAGGCAAATTGTTCAGGATGAAGAGAGAAGCCAAGGCAGCGTGTTGTTAAGGCCAGGCGGTGGAAGAGTTACCCAGCCCTTCAGGCCTCATCGTGTTAATGAGGTTACTTCATTGACACAACCTAACATTCATTCATTTTTGTTAAGAAAACAAGGTCCTTTTAGATCTTCTGTTCATCCAGTGAGTATTTAGCACCTACAAGGTAAAGACTTCAAAAGGAAGAATAGATGTCATCTTTGACCTTAGGAAGCTGACAACAACCCCCATTCCTTAAATACTGATATTCAAGGTAGCAATGACTTTCTGGTTATATGCGGAGAAGGGGGAGGCTCATTGACTGCCTCCATTGGCTACCAGCTGTTACATAACCTTCCCTCTTCCCCAGTCATGATTTTCCTCTTCTTTATCCACTCCCTGTCCTCCTTTGTACAAAAGCTGGGGCAAAGACTGAGGGCAAGAGCCATTTTCAGGGGTTGAATTCTAGGCACTCTCCAAATGGGCAGGATATGGAAATTAATCCCTTTCTAACCCTGACCTGTACCCTGTAGCCACGTGGCTCAGTCAGAGCAAAAGCCCACTTCCAGGCTTATTGTCATAGGAAGAAGTTGTTGCCCAGCACAACTATGTGATTTGCATGTTGATGCCTCAGTTCTAACAAGTTCCTGTAACAAAATAAGTCAAGATCTTATCTCCTTTTCTCAGAAATGTAGTCTTTTTACTCAGAGTTATCATATGATTTCCTTTGAAGAAAGTGCCATTGCTTTCTGCATGTGAGTTTATGTGCACATACACAAATGCACGCTCACTATGAGTCACTGGTAACTGGAAAGATTTGAATAAGTCTGTTGAGATAATAAATGCATGATCACATCTCATGTGAAAATCAGGATTTATGTATGAAGTAGAAAAAAATGGATCATTGGAATTCTGCTTTCCTGTTTATTGATGAACTGGTTTCCAAGGGATAGGTAAAGAGGATGAAGGAGAACTTGTGTGTGAATGTGGGAATTCTGTATCCTACTCGTGCAAGTATTTGGGGCTTCCTTTTGAACATGGCTGGGTTTTAAGGGACTTTCAGATGCTGCCTCCTGATCTTCCTGCTGGAGGATGACACAAATTTGAAACTGTGGCTGTTTCAACAGAAACCACAAGGGAAGCAGGAATCTTCATCTAGTTCTATGTATAGGAAAGCTATGTCCTGGCCCTAAAACCTGCCACACCTTTTTATTAGTGAATAATGTCTTATTTTCTTTGTTTTCTAAATTCTCTTCAATAGGATTTTTTTTTCCTTCAAGAAAAAAATTCCCTATTATGGATGAGGCATTTACTCATCATACTATTCCTGCAAGGTAAGGGATTATCGTGATTATCTTTTTTTAATTTTTTAAATTTTTTTGGTTAAGAAGGAATTGAGACTTAGAGAGTTTAATATGCCCACCCAGCTCTGCCTGACTTCAAAGCCCAAGCGCTGCTACCAAGCTACACATTCATGCAGTATTCACTTTGTTGGTTACTGCTGTGTGAGAAGCCTCATGCTATGCTCTGGGGATAAAAAGAAGAATAAGACAGCACCCCTGCCTGAAGGGCGCGCACAGTCTAGTGGGAAATATGGAAACATTAGTAACTAATTCTGCACATGGAGATAAATGTAACAATAGACTATGACCAAGCAGAGACATAACAGAGAGGAGGGAGTTGTAGATTTAATGAGTCAGCAAATTTGAAGGATGCCAAGTGGAAAAAGCTCCTTTTTCTAAGTAAGCCTTCTGAGAAATTCTTCATGCTTTTGTCAGCAAATACGCATCTGACCCAAGCCTCCTCCCTGTGCCCGCTCGACTAGGCTGCGAGAGAAAGTTGCATTTACTCAACGGACCAGCAAGGGAGGTAGTAGGTTGCGGTGTCAGTGAGTCCTGTGACTATGTAATGAACAGCTTCCACAAACTGGAGTGGTGATTGATGTCACTGAAAAACTTATGAGGATTCTTAACTTCTAATATAGCAACAGCAACAATAGCAACTGACAATTATTGAATGCCAAGTGCCTGATAGAGTGGTAGTCACATCATTTAATTCTCACAACAGCCTTGTGAGGGGTTCGTAAGAATCTGAGGATCAGAGCAATTAAATAATGTTTAATTTTAGTTTTACCAATATCATATAGCTCCGCAGTCCCATACCCAGGGCTGAGGACTGATACTGGTCCGTGGCCTGTTGGGAACAGGGCCAAACAGCAGTAAGTGAACCACGGGCAAGCAAGTGAGGCTTCATCTGTATTTACAGCCGCTCCCCACCCCTGCATCCCACATAAGCTGCGCCTCCTGTCAGAGATTCTCACAGGAGCATGAACCCCACTGTAAACTGTGCATGCAAGGGATCTAGGTTGCCCATTCCTTACAGGAATCTAATGCCTGATGATCTGAAGTGGAGCTGAGGTGGTGATGCTAGCACTGGGGAGTAGCTGCAAATACAGATTATCATTAGCACAGAGATTTGAATACACAATAAATGTAATGAGTTTGAATTATCCTGAAACTATTCCCCTCCACACCTTCTATCATGGAAAAATTGTCTTCCATGAAACCAGTCCCTGGTGCCAAAAAGGTTGGGGACTACTGATATAGCTGATATGAGGGCATCCTACATTCAAACCCAGAGCTGTCTGACTTTAGATTTCTTGTTCTATCCACTAATTTCTCCAAATCCCCACTTAGAATAACACAGCTACACAAAGGTAAAATGTGACTGTAATATTCAAATTAAGCATTATTTTTAAGTGATGGAGAACTTTGGAAGTTCTTAGGTGGCCATGGTTCATTCTTGTTTGCTCTAACTGCTATGATGTCATGGTAGTTTTCTGAGAGTGTTAAGAAAATTATACTTTTCTTGGCATAGTTTAGTTTACTTAAGATGCTTTGAGTATATTAACAGTTTCCCAACTTCTCTTATCTTCCCTATGGAAGGAAAAACAGTAGTGATGCCATCAGGGTGCTAAAACTAGCCCATATTTATTGAGAGAATTCCTCGGAGGTATTTTAGACAAAATAAGCTCATACCAATGGATTTTTCATGAGCAGAATCTAGATTAAGAAGCTTTGCAGGCTAGTCTGTATAGACTGATACTAACTTTTCTGTTAAGTAGGGCAGACTGAATTACTGTTTGAGAATTTGATGATGAATGAAGAAGCAGTGCAGAAGTGACACCATCCTACATTTGTAGTGGTGACATTATCACATCCTTCTCCTTTGTGATGTTAAAGTATGGGCATCCTAAAGAGAAAGAGAAAGATTTTTTTTTTCTGTGTGTATGTGTGTGTGTGTGTGTGTGTGTGTGTGTGTTTTTCCTTAAGTGTGTTGGCTGTGGATAGAATCCAAAGGAAGCTGTAATCAAAACTGAGTTCTAAGGTAAGGAAAGTGACCACAGGAATGTCCTCAGAAGATTGATCTAGAACAGAAAACAAAAACCTTGTCAACTCTCTGAAGTTTCAGCTTCTGAACAAAGGACAGAAACACAAACATTTCATTAGGGAATAAAATACTATTCCATTATCTTAGGAATCACCAAGTGGCAGCATGTTCTATTAACATATTTTACTAATATGAAAGTTGCAACTGAAAGTTCAAAAACTATGTGTTGAAGAACAGATTCCAGGGATGCGCCAGGCATCTGTCCCATTCAGTGAACAGGCCTTGGAACAGATGTCTCGAATTTCTTCAAATCCAGACATGCTGTCCAATTTTTTTAGTGGTAAACATACTTTTTTTCCCTTTTTGTCACTGCTCACCAAAGTATTATATTTAATGCATAAAATATGTAAATTCTTAAAGCATCATTTTGCTCTTTAGTGAGTTTAGATATTACAAAACGGTTTAATTATAAAAACAGACAGACCTAGTCCTGGGACCTGTGCAGCTAGAAATAAATGTGCAATCAAAACTGCAATTACCTGCAGAATTTAGTGTAAACAGATCAGCAATCACATAACAAACACAGGCTAGTTTGCATTCTGATATGAATACAGTTAGATCCAAAGCAATTTTCCTTTATTTATCTTAGCTGCTCAGCATAAATAAAGCAAGGGCATTGAAGCAATTAGCATAATTAGAGTATCGTGGTCAGGCCCTGTGTGATTTCAAGAGACGTTTCACTTTAGAATTCTTTTTCCCACACAAGAGTTTCCCTGAGCCACTAAAATATCGCTTTGGGCATTTTTGTATTTCAAATTTGCAAGTTGTCAGTTTGAAAAACCCTTGACACATGGATGTGAAAGCATCTCACAGACAGCCACAGAAGGTATACCCTCAGCTTTTCATTACTAAGAAGCTGGGGAATTTCCTTTTTCAGCTCTTTCTCCTACTTGACGTTTAACCCTAGAAATGTCAGCCTTAATTATTTCCATTGCCTTCAAATTGGGTCCAAGGGTTAAAGACAACTTGTTCCCCCCAAAAATAAATAAATAAATAAATAAAAATAAGGGAATGGGAGGGTGAGGGAAGGAGAAGTTGTCTCATGGTGGTAGCTCAGTTGTTGCTAAAAAGTCAAAGGCTCTGGCAACCAGCTAGCTACTGCTGATCAGGCTTTCAGCAGCTCCGAATAATCAGGCGGAGAGCAGAGTGGGGTGAGGAGCTCCACATGGTTTCCTTGTGGGGTGCCCTGTGAGTACGGGAAGCATTCTCTGTGCAGGAAAACGGTGACTCTAGTAGATGATAATAAAATCAGTCCAGTAAAAACACAAACAAAAGAAGAGGTTTTGTGTTTTGTTTTGTTTTGTTTTGTTTTACTGCTGTTGTTTTTATTTTTTATTCTTTCGCATGTTAGAAGGCGTTGGGAAGGGCAAGGGGCTGACCTTGGACCGTTATATATGGAATAGAGCTCGTTCAGTCCACTCCAACTTTGAGTCTTAAAAGAGGCTGTGCTTTCTGTTCTATTTTTTAAAATAAACATACAGCAATATCGACTTCTATGTATATGATTCTGTAAGTTTTAACACGTTTAAGTTCATGTAACTGCCACCCCAATATGGATACAGAAAAGTGCCATCACCCCCAGAACCTCCCTGGTGCTGTCACTTTGTATCACCCCTGCTCTCATCTCTGACGGACACCGATTTGTTCTCCTTCCCTATGGTTTTGTCTTTATGAGAATGTTATATAAATGGAGTCATACAGTATATAAGCTTTCAAGACTGATTTCTTCCACTCAGCATAATGCACTTGAGATTCCTATCAGTGATTAACTCCTTTTCATTGCTAAGTGGTATTCCAGTGTACAACTGTACCACGCTTTATCCACTGAACCACTGAAGGACATTTGGGTTGATTCAGTATTTTGGCACTGAGGAATAGAATCACTATAAATATTTGTACACAGGCTTTTGTGTGAACATAAGGTTATATTTCTCTAGCGTAAATACCTAGGAGTAGGGTTTCTGGGACATATAGTAAGTGTGTATTTAACTTTCTAAGAATTTGCCAGTTTTCTAGAGTGGCTGTACTATTTTCTGCTCCCACCGACAGCGTTATTTTGCATCATTGTCAGCATTTAGGGTTGTATGTATTTTGTTTTTTTAATGTTAACTGTTCTAATAGGTGTGTAGTGGGATCTCATCATACCTTTAACTTGCATTGGTTAGTGATCTTTTACTGTGTTTATTTGCCATTTGGATGTCCTCTTGAATGAAGTGTCAGCTTCTCAAGTCTCTTGACTATTTTAATTGGGCTGTTTGCTACATTCGCAGTCTTAATGTACCTTTGTAAATGCTAGAAAATCTCAACTATGTATCCAGTTTTCAATTATCTTTGCTAACGCAGGCCCATTCAGAGACTCTGTGCTGGCCAATAGAAATAGAGTAAAATTCAGCTCACACCAAAAAATCCAGGCTAAAAGGGCTAATAAAAAGGAAAATCAATGTACAGTAAATCAAGTCCATTATTGAATTTCCAATCTTTCAGTTCTTTTTAAAGTTCATTTTTATTTCAAAGAACATCTTGGGCCAGTCCCAGTTTCTTCTTTCTTTGGTGTCTCTTGAGCTTCTGTCCCAGCGGTAGCCAACCTTTACTATAAACTGCAGTTCAAACATTCTTTGCTTTCTGGGAAAATGTACAACCTCTATCGCATTCTCTCCACAGCTGCTTTGGTAGGAGTTGGAGGACACACTGGTGAACAGGAGACGGAGCAGATTCTTAGGATGGGGCAGACTAGGTGTGAGTGATTTACAGGGGTCACTTCACTTAATCCTGTGAGGACAGGTGTTAGCTCTATTTTATAACTATAAAAACCAACTTCAGAGACAATAGACTTGCCTAAGCTCGTGGAGTTCGTAAGCAGTTGAATGCAGGATTTGAACTCAGGCCTCTTTGACTTTGGCAGTTATCTCTTTCTGTGAGGCTGCTTAGTAACCTGAAATCTAAGATAAATTAAATAATTGCATATGAGCCTAAAGCCCTAACTATCCACAGGCCTGGGAATAATATATTAAAAGTAGGTATTATTCTCTCCTTTCCCTTTGAAACTTTTTTTTGCCTGTAGTGTAGTAAACTGTTCCTTCCTCAAAACAGAATAGTAAGGTAATAACTACACATTCTGCTTCAGGGAAGGAGGCAGTAGCCTTTCCCTGTCTAAACTGGCTCCCAAATTTTGTTGGCCCATAGTCCTAGAAAACCATGCTTACACTTTAAAGCAGCTTTAAAAAATGGTATTGAGTTAATTTAAAAAATCATATTGCACAAAGGGTGTGTTTTAAAAGGGAATTCAGAAATACTTTAAACAGCATTCCTTAATTCTTTAACTCAAGAGTTAAAGAACGAGGCATAATAAATACAACTGTAAATATTAGAAATAATAGAAGAGTATATTTTTATTTTCTCATGATGGAGAAGAGCTTCCCATGGAAGGAAACCCAGGAATCATAAAAGACTGACAGAAGTAATTGCTTTAAAATTTTAAACTATGTACAACAAAGACACCACGAACAAAGTTAAAAGATAAGTTAGACCAATAGAAAATATTTACAACACATAAAGCAAGGCTTAACATCCAAACTGTATAAAGAGATCCAACAATTCATGAAGAAGAAGACAAACATCCCAATAGAACATAGTCAAAAGATATAAATGGGAATGTCACCAAAGAAGTAAAAATGACCAATCAATACATGAAAAGACTATGATTTAACAGCAGTGAGAGATCCTTTTGCCTCACAGATAAGGCAAGATTGAAAAGACTGATGCATGAAATATTGGTGAGAATGTGGGGAAACTGACACTCCATTTACTATTGATGGGAACACATAGTTCTAACATCTTGAAAACAATTTGGCAAAAAGGGGGCAATTTGGCAGCATCTATTAGAATTGATAAGAAATTCCATTTTTAAGAATATTATATTAATACTACAGAAATCATAAAAGTGACTCCATTATGGTATTGTTCATAATTGCCCCACATTTTGGAACCACTTTCAATAGGGGAAGAGTTAAATCTATTATGGAATACCATATTGTTTAGGAAAAAATGTGATAAATGTGTATGTGGTGACATGAAAGATATCCAAGACATATTGTTAAATTCAAAAAAGCAAGTTACAGAATTTGTATATATACATGTATGATACAGATCATATATTCATATACATATATGTATATACATGGTATATATGAAAGTATTTAAATAGGTAAGTGGGCAAGTATTTACATGATATTCTGCCCCATGTAATGTGCATTATGCTTTTAAATACAATACTCTTTACCTTAAAATTATTACCAAGTCTTTTTGTCATTTTATTCAGTTAGCTAGACACCATGACAAGAATATTTGTTTATTTCATTTTATTCAGTGTCATAATCTAATATAAAATCTACAGGGAGAATTTATGGCCTGCCTGCTGACTATTATTGGCCAGTATAACCAAATTAATAAGAACACTTGCAAATTTCTGCTATGTGTAGTACTTACTGTTTCACAGAGCAATAGAAAATACTCTTTACATCAGTACTATTTCTATGTATGAACCATGGCATGCTGAAAGTGTCAGGCAAAGCAATAGCTAGAGAAACAGTTAACACTTACTCCAGAATGGGCCTGATTTATACAATGTCCTGGAGCCCATCCTGAAAAGGATAAATAGTATATTTCTTTATATTGGGAGTCAGGCTTTTGTGACCAGATCCCTTTAATAAAACAATTGCTAGGAGCCTATATACTGTAGAAATGTTTGAAGAAATCAGGAATGGGTACAGTTTTGAGTGGACAAGTATTTCCAAGCCATGGAAATGGCTTCTTACCTGTCATTTCCAGGTAAGAAATCCACAGTGGTATGTAATGAGAAAGTGTCTGCTACCTCCTATATATGTATAGTTGGAATCTTCTGTAAGTTCTTTCTTCATAAAACCTCCATGTGGTTATTTAATCTCTTCTTTCCTATAAGGCTAGTACATTTTCTTTCTTTCTGAAAATAAATAAATGAAAGGAGTCTGACATTTCCACCATGACCACGCAGTGTGAACTCTGATGAGACTCTGGAGGTACCCAAATGTAAACCCTGTAACACACTCTGAACAATGACTCCTCTGGGCACACAGGGTGGCAGAATCGCCGCTATGGTCACTGCCTGTGGGAATGGACCACCTAGGCTCTAGGGAAGTCCTCTTTCCAGGACGTGCACTGTGTCTGTTTTAGAGACATGGGACATAATGTTCATCATGAGATAAACATATTAGCAAGGAGCGGTAGCAATAGAACTTGCATTTTTCTTAAAGGATTCAGTCAAAGAGTTTGAAAGGCACTAAAATAAAGTCAGAGCAAAATGTTCTTCCCATATTCTCTGTCTTTCTAGAAAGATGTTGTTTGAGCCTTTGTGATATAACAAGCAAAACTAAGTGTAGCATCTACTGAAATTCTATAATGGAAAGTATATACGCAGTCATAAAAATTAGCACTTACATTACTAAAAGAAATCTGGATAGGGACTTCACAGTAATTTTGAAATTTCTGTGTTTACTATCGTTCTAGTGCAGTGTCCTTAGGGATATGATTTTCTAGATAGGCTCAAAATTTATTTGACTAAAAACTAGTATGAAGGTTAGTGTTATAAGAAGCAGTAAAAAGGACGCTTGAGTATGACTGCTGCTGGAAGAGGCACAGAGCAGATGCAAATCTGGCAAAACTTTTGGTTGAATACTTCCCTAGCAGCCTGCAGAAGAGAATCATAAGGAGTGTGTCTTTTTAACTGTGCATCTGTAAACTGTAGCTTTTGTAAGAACACAGCTTTATCCATCTAGTTCATCAGCGTTAGCATCTAGCACCCAGCTCGGTACCCCCCACGTAGCAGTTACTTAGTAAATACTTAGTGAGTTAATCAATTAATTAACATGTCCACCAGAACATTAATAGAATTTATCTCTGGATTACAGGCAGTTTGTATTTTCCAATTTTTGCTTAATTGCATTTTCTGAATTTTCTATAATGAAGATGAATCAATCTAATGTTTTTAAAAACACATTTTTCCCTTATTGAAAGGTCTTTGGAATCCACTTAAACTTTTATACTTCTTATTAGTTTTACTAGTAATAAATCTATCTTTTATTCACAAAACTCTGCTTATTTAGAAAATACGGTTTGGTATTATTTTTCTGTCAGCATTGATAGGTTTGGGCTGATCCAACCACACTCTTGGCCCTACCCCACTCCCCACCCCCCCAAATGAGAGTGCTGTAGGTTTACAGGTCACAGGTCAGGGTCAAGAACGTTCTCTTTGGACATAGAACAGAGTAAAACTGCTGGAGTGAGGCCTCAGGCTCCTGACCTTGGCCTCACTGTGCAAGTTCTCTAAGCAGCTGAGCTAACCCCTACTAGTGCTAATAAGAGTTTGTAATTAGGCCTGCGGTAAACAGAACTGAGTGTTCACCTTCAGCTCCCTATTCCTGTTTCACAGCATCATTTAACCTTAAGATATATATAGATAGATAGATAAATTTGGAGAGATTTGGTTCATAAATATGTAAAGTGGATAGATTACTATTAATACATCACTGTTGACATTATAATATTGTTCCTATTTGTAATTTTTAAAAAAATTTTCAATGATAGGTTCAACAAAACTATGATTATTTATGTAAATGCTATTTAAAATAATATTATTTTAGTTTAAAATGTTATTTAAAGAGATCTTTTTTTTATATGGAATAGGGTAATAATCATAACCAGTAGAAGAATCGAGTCATAATTTATGAGTGTGTTGAAGGCTAGATTGTATTTTTCCCAATGAAATGCAGAGATAGAGAAATATTACCATGATTTGTGTTCTAACACTGGAGTCAGAACTAATAGTGAGGAGTGCTTCCCCAACTTGATGCATGGGTTTAGCTCTGCAGCTCCCATCACCACTAACGCACGAATCAAGGCTAAAGTGGCCATGGATAAAACTGAGACTATAATGCAAGGTTTGGAGATGTCTATTTGGAAACTAGTTTTCATTGTTATTTTATGTTCTGTTTTATGCTTTTGGGGTTCCTGCTGTTATACTTTCAAAATTCTACTTTCAGATATGGTAAAAAATAACATTTTATGATAAATAAAAGATGCAGCCTAGTTTTTCTATCATTGCCAATAAAACGATATAATGGATTAGAATTCCAACTAAAAGATAGGCCCAAAGGTTTGACTGAGATATTGGATATGTGTTGCTCACACAATGTCTAGAAAATTCAGTTATTCGTCTATTTGAAAAAGAAATTGGTGTATGTTTTCCTGACTGTCTTTCCAATTACCAGGCTAGTTTTTCCTGAGATATTTTCATACATCAGTGGTACAGCTATATTATGAAAAACAATGAAATCCCTAGAACTATTTCACATGGCCATAATGAGCATGAATTGGAAATTAATACATCTGACAGGAATAGTGAGTAAATATGATGGTGCATATCTTCCCCCTCCTTGTAGACAATGTATCTCTACCCCTGGAAGGAAAATCTAATCTTCTGTGGCTAAAATAAATGAACATTTAGGTCTCCTGCTTGCTTAAGATCAATAAATGAGTAGATTTTGCCTACTTTAATACTTCTGTTCTATGTTTAATCGTTGTGTATTTAACTGATGGCAGCTGCCCTAATTTAGGGCACATTAGAATGTGCTAACTAATTCACTTTTGAGGATTAAAATTAAACAAACCAGTGTTTCACTCTGACATGCTCAAACAGGAAGAATCTCCTAGGGTGCATTTTTGTTAATAGTAATGTGGTAAATAGAGGTTTCAATACAGGCATAAACTTTTAATTGGTCGGTTTGAGAATATGGCTAGTTCATAGATTAATGGGCATTAATCAGAATTGTAGTTTCTTTATATTCAACCCAAAGCCTCTTTGAATATTAAAGCTATATGCCAATGAGATCATCAAGCTTATTTTAAAGTCTCACATTGGGAGAGCCATCACGGGCGATGATAATGATACTAAATGAGCAATGTAGTCGAGAAAAATAAGCATCAAGGATCACGCAAATCTGATCACATCTTGTAGGCATTACACTTCTCATTCATGGCCTAATTAATTAATTCACTACCTTCTCAATGATTCCCAGCTCCCAGAACTCCACTGTTAAGCCCCTGCTGCCAGGAGAGTAGGGACCCACATGACACTGGACAGGAAGAGTGGTGACCTCATGGGTAACTCTGGCTACCCGTGCCCTTTTGAGAGGTGAGCCACTACGGAGAAGAGGAAAACCTCGGGGCACAAGGGCCTTATGGCACACAGAGCACTGCTGGCGATGAAGGTCTGAGCCAGTAGCCGGAGTCTTGAGCTGGTCCCCTTGCCTCAGCCAGGTGGTTAGCCCAGCTTTAATTATTAACAGAGCATTAGGCTTCCCTGTTCTGTGAGCTGGCATCAGGCTGTGGTGGCGTGGGCCATAAACCTGCACAGACTACTTCACATTTGGACATCAATTAATAAGTGACTGATTCTCTTTTATGTTATTTTGGACAATGAAAAAGGAAACTTATTGTTATATACATAGGTAGTGTTATAGGTGTTAACTGGTTGTCCTTATCCCATTTAGTCTTCCTTAAGGACTCTAGATATTAGACTCAAGTGAGGCTTATAGGTCCAAGGTCCAAAAGGACGTGATGGTTAGTGGCCACCCACACACGATAGCACCAGAAAGTTAATAATGGAAAACTAGAAGACTCTCCAGAAGCTCACTTTGCTCAGAGGTATATGGCTAGAGTCAGGCCTTCTTCTCTCTGTACATTTGTGCTGTTAGCCCAGGAGAGCCCAAACCAAAACATAATAAAGCTTCAACATCCCTGCATTCAGCATTTTACAAATCTCTTTGGAATGGAAGAGTAAATAATTCCTTAAACACTTTGGCTCTTACAGTAGTCAGACTTGGACAGCTGTCAACAGGAAAACCCAATTTATCTAGTACTAAAACCTTCTGTCACAAAAGGACCTGCCACCTAAACCTTGACATAGGACCTATGAGAATTTTTTTATTGTTATTATTATTAGAAAGCACTAGCAAGTATTTGGAAAAGATGGGGAAACTTAGGAGAGTGGAATCACATTTCTCCTAAATACTATCTTTAATTATTTACTTACTTGAGGGCTTACTTGAAATGAAAAGTTTTTCCTTTTCTTTTAGTAAGTTGAGAAACACCAATCGCAAGACCATGCTCTGGTAATGAAATCTTAGGACAGCTTAACACTATCACCCATGATAATTGCAAGACATTATGTTTTTTTCTTGAGAATCTCATTGAGCCTTACCCCCAACATTCTGTCATTTACAAACCTGTCATAGAATCGCATAAGATGATAGGATTTCTGTGACAAAGCATTTGTGATTTTATCTTTATTTTATTTGATCTTGAGTTGTTTAATATTTTCCTTGTGCAGGCAACCTCTCAAGCATCATCTGGCTGATTCTCACTCTGTGAATCGTGCAGAGGGCGGGGGAATCAGTGGAACACGTTCGCTGTTAGAGGGAGTGATGAGGGAGGGAGAAGATTGTATATGGAAGGAGCCACTCCCTGTCTCAACACTGCTGTGTGAATGGGCTGACCCAGCTGGAAACAGAGGTCTCTCCCCTGCTGCTGTCACTTTTCAGTGGAGGAAGAGTATGTCTGGAGCCATAGCTGGGGGAGTGGGGACCAGGGGTTGAGGGCAGGATTTTTTCGATCACCACTGAAATTGGAGCGATATGAACTTGAACTCTTAAGAGGGAGGTGATGTGGTCTCCAAGAAGGCAATTAAGTAGACAAGAAGTGTGAGAATTAGGGATCAGAATGGTAAGGTGAACAGGTTGGGGGTCTTAGACAAGTTACATTTAACCTCGGTGCCTCATTTTCCTGATATCAACCAGAGGCAGTGTTAGAATTAATTAATTTTGCAGGGTGCTTTGAGATCCACTGTTGAAAGACTGGAGTAGTGTAGAAGGACGTTTTGTGTTGCTGTTATTCTTGTTTTTAGAAAAGGAAAAGACTCTTTTTTTCTTTTTCTTTTTTTTTTTTTTCGTATGTCCCAGACCCCATACCCTATAATAAGAAAGATGTGAAAGTAATGTGTTGGCTTTATCAACCAAGTATTCATCCACACAGTTAGTTCTTCATATTATACAGGCAGGGCTGATAATGTCACCGTTTGGGGGTTTGTCTTTGGTTAGTTGTTTTTAGGATATTCTTTATGCCTGATATGAACACTTTTAAATTGATTGCCTTCAACTTCTCAAAAAGTTCCCCAAATTTGACCTTTGAACAGAGGTCTGCTGTTTCTGAGGCTGACCACGAATGCAGCTTCACTCTGCCCTCACCTCTTTCCAGTTGCTTCCTCTTTTGGTAGCAGAACAAAAAATTCCAAGTTCTGTATGTTTGCTTACAAATACACGGCTCAGCTGTGCCCCCATCCTTTGTGTCAACATGAAAATTTTCCTGTTCTATGTTTAGCTTGAATAATTACCAAACTGTTTGTAATTAGAATGTGAGGATGTGACCTCACAGCAATTTTTTCATTTCCTTTCTCTGTCTTTAATACATTTCAGAAACTGAAAGTGCCAAATCTCTGTCCTTTTTTTTTTTTTGATGCTTATCAGTAATGGAAACATTGCAAAACAATCAGCCCAATACCTATGCTTTGTTCATTTATTGCCTTCTCTGAAGATAAATTGACTGTACTCAACTCTCCTCAGCATTTTTCTTCACCTAGATATTATTGCCTTGTGCAGCCACCCCAAGGTGACTGTTATCACTTAATTAAATCCTTGCACGCTGGGAAGAAAAAACAACATTGTTCCTTCATAACCCCAAGGAGCCTATTTTTAAGCCACTAAGCCTTTTCCCTGTTTTATTAACTTATTCCTGGCTACAACAAGACATACTTTTGTTGATGAGCAAAAGGTTGTATTAGCTTTTTATTT
Source organism: Eulemur rufifrons (assembly GCF_041146395.1). Lineage (NCBI taxonomy): Eukaryota > Metazoa > Chordata > Mammalia > Primates > Lemuridae > Eulemur > Eulemur rufifrons. Next base: position 68,774,101 of record NC_090984.1, read on the forward strand.
TCTGGGTAAACTTATCTATTCTCTGGGAAGAGGGAAAAAAAGAACGGACATTATAAGAGAAGGGGAAAAAATGGGGTCTCTTCAACCTCCCTGATTCTAGTAAAGGTCTCTGTAAACACTGGGCTAGAAACTAGAAGCAGGGGGATCAGGGAAGGGAATGAGAAAATAAAATGTAAACATAAAATGGGAACAAGACTAAAAGTAAAATGACGAGCTTGTCTATTGGGGGAAGCATGAGGCATAGGGCACACCACTTTCAAGCTAAAGAAACCAGGCTTAGACGTTGATTTTTGGAAGAGGATTTTCTATCAGCCCTTCTTTTTGTTGATGCTATAGAGAAGCATCTTTTTATTAACCTCTTATTTAATGTTTTTTTTCCCCCAAGTCAGGTTTTCTTCCTTACCTTATGGCATTAGGCATCCATTATCAACCAGTTCTATGCCCAGTTATGTTTCAAGGTGTAAAAGAACTAGTGGGGTATGTTTAGAGAGCCCTGTGTGTATGTGTGTGTGTATACACATGTTGGTAATAGGGATGCACAACCCGTAATCAGCAGTTGTAAGTGCAGCACTTGATAACAAAAAGTTCACTTGCTGCAAAGGAAGTTATCTGTTCATGCATAGTAAATTATGTACCTTTTAGTTTGTTTCTAGTCCATTAAATCATGGGCCAGAAAATGGGTTTGTCACTTTTAAAATTTGGACCCAAGCAAGCATATGTGTTTATTCATGATGCTAAATCATTTTACCACACGCTGTGTTCACCAACAGTGTAAATGCTGCTTAAAGCTGTCATATTGGCAAGAGCAGTTGATGCTATGACAGGCTGGGGTTGGATAGAGACCTGGTTCTTAAATAGTTGGATAATTAAGATATCTGAACCATCCCTGATCACTGCCCACAGGTTACATATTTCTCAGCTTCCCGCACACACAACACGTGATTGGGGGAACTGGCTTGCTCCCTGAGATGGTGTAAGAGATATTCAGTGGCTCAGTATCCCTGTCCCTAAAATGGGAAAACATAAACACCTCTAGGAAGATGTGAGAATGAGTACAGGAATGCCTGTGAAAATTCCTGTAACTAAAGGGCCATCTGTACAAACACCAGGAGTTCTTTCTTGCCTGATGCATGAGATCCTCCAATGCCTCCTTGGACTGACTGAGACTCTTCACACGTTGCCTTCTTGGATGTGGCTCAGATCTGCAGTAGCTCCCAGTTGCCAGCTAAATGAATGCCTGTGGGGATGTGTATATCTGCCCACTCACTGGAGTAGATTGGTTTAGCTTTGTTCATCTGCAGGTTAATTTCTTTTCCTTTATAATAGCATTATAAATATCTTACGGAGGCAGGTTAAAGCCTCTCTCTCGGCAGTCACCCAGTTCACTTTCACCCTGAACGGTGTTTGTCTGAAAGGTTTGTTTGGTGTCATGATGAAGTTAGTATACATGCACATACATACTTGACTTCAAATTCCAAGTTTTGCTGGCCAGAAACTCCTCATGGCTTTTTCCTGACAACCTTAGAACACAACATAGCGTCATAAAATGGATTATCATTTAGGGTCTGTGTGTGTGTGTGTGTGTGTGTGTGTGTGTGTGGCTGTCTCTCACATACAGGCACCACATCAAGGTTTAGGCAGGGTCCTTCCTAAGCCGTGCTTGCCAGCCGTGTGCCTCTGGCCTTTGAGATCGTCAGATCAGGAGGCAGCGCAGCTTTCCTCAGCTGCCCGTTTTTGTCCTTGACAGTCCCCTCTGTCATTTCCTCAGATCCTTTCCCGCTCAAATTCTCCACACTGCGTTTGCCCGCCTGCAGCAGAAGGTGGTTGCCAGCCTTGCAGACAACCTCGCGGGTGCCCACATGGCCCCTCAGCCTCCTCCAGGCTCAGTAATCCAGCCCACTTAACCATCCCCTAAAAGTCTTATTTTTCAATCATCTAATCATTTTTTCAGCTCCCTTTTGAACCCTTTCTAAGTTGTTTCAGTAAAATGGCAACCCCCAGAACTGAATTTATTTAAGATCTAAACAGTGCCGAATAAAAAGGGAAATTAACTTAGGATCCTAAACTCAAATGTTCATGGCTGCCACTTCCAGGCATTTAAGTTAAAAGCATCGGGTCGCTCAGCTGCCCCGTGTAAGCACGTAACCGGACGGTGCGCATGCGCACGCATGATGGGCGGGAGGTGCGGGCCCCACAGAGCCACCTAGAGCAAGAGGCCTCTCAGACGCCGACCTCTGCCTGCCTGCCGAGCGCCAGGCAGCCGCAGCCTCCACGTCGCTCGCGGGCCTCAGAGTTGCCCGTGTTATCTGAAGGTAAACAGAACTGGACTCGGGCAAAATTAAGTGGATGAAAGGCTTCGGCGTCAGGTGTTTTCTCTTCTCCTTCCGCACACGGGCCGGCCGGTCCCCACACCAGTGAACGTGCGGGCCAGCCCTGTGTCCGTGGAGGGCGCAGTCACTCGGGTGCAGCGTGCTGATGGAAAGAGAACCTTGCTAGGTGTCCGTCCCTTCCTTTCCTCATCTCTTCCTGCATTCTCACCGCCCAGCCCTCACCTGGAGCACTCGCCGAGTCGGAGGAAGCTTAGAGGCAGGCTCCTCGCTGACACATACCCACTTTCATCCTCTTCCAGTTACACTTGAAGAAGGGGCAGTGGAGACAATACGGAGTTTAGTATAAGGCCATTACAATATTAGTATGTTTAGTGGAAACATACACTACATAGCAGCCTGAATTTGAGTTCCTGCTCTATCATTTACTAACTATGGGATCTCACTTTATTCATACGGAAGAGGGATGCTAAAGTATACGTATCAGAGATAAGAAGTGAGGTTGAACTGGATTGGTTCATGTAAAGTCCTTCTCCCAGGGTCTAACACAGACGCCACTTCAATAAATGCTGTCACTGTTATTATTCATTCTTTTGTGATTTGGAGGATAGTTAAATACACATACTATATATGTGTGCTGTGCACTGAATTGTGCCCCTCCCACCTCCAACTCATATGTTGAAGCCCAAATTTCCCATGTTGACTGTATTTGGAAGTAAGGATTTTAGGAGGTAATTAAGGTTAATAAGGTCCTAAGGGCAGGGTCCTAATCCCATAGGATTGGTAGCCTTATGAGAAGAGAGAGAGAGAGAATATTCTCTCTCTCCTTCCATCCCTCCCTTTCTTCCCCCCCTCCCCCCAGCCCCCCCATATACATGCGCCCAGGAAAGGCTGTGTGAGGATACAGCAAAAAGGTGGCTATCCACAATCTAGGAAGAGAGCCCTCACCAGAAACTTAACCCCACAGGCACTTTGATTTTGGACTTCCTGGCCTTCAGTCCTATGAGAAAATATTAATAAATTTCTGTAATTTAAACCACCCAGTCTATGCTATTTTGTTATGGCAACCCAAGCAGACTAAGACGTGTTGCGTATGTGTGTATATCTCAGAATAGTCCTTATTTTTAAATAGCCATGCTTATGAAAATCATTTTCCTCTTATTTTTATGTTTTTATTTGTCTCATTTTTTGTTGACATTAATGTTCTGCTCAAGTGTCCCAACCTGTATTTCCTTAACGTATCTCTTTCTGATAACTTCTGCAGTTTCTCAAGGTAAATGAATAGTATTTTTCTCCCTTAAAATAATCTGTACCCAAACTTGTGGGTTTTTTTTCAGTTTTAAAGGGAAATGTTTATGACTATGATGAATCTTATCACTACCTTTTCTTATATCACCTTTAGTCTCATATGTAACAAATTTAGTTTAACTGCCCTTAGTAAGTTATCCCAGTATTCCAAGTGTTTTTCTGCTTATTGAGTAGGTAAAACCCACTCTTATTAGCAGACTTTCTTCCTAAATCAGGGTCCCAAGTCAAATTATAGTCCTTTGGGTACTATTTATTATATATTTGCTATGTAATGGCATTTGTACATGCATTAATTCTAATCATTTAAACAACTCTACTAAGTAGAATAAATAATGTAGATACTATTCTTCACCTTTTCCTATGAGAAAACAGTGAAGTTGCAAAATCAGAACTCTAGCTCAGGTCTATTGGAGTCCAAAGCTCATGCCTTCTTTCACATTACGCGTTGTTGCCTCTTGAAATATTTGAAGCATTCTTATTTCAAAGCTGGATGCGGAACTTGTTCAACTCTGGCCACACAGGCTCCTTAGGAACTGAGGAGACAAGACCGTAATTGTCCCATCCTCTCCATCATTGTCACTCTGAATCTGACCAGGGACTCTCTGACTATGTCATGCTCCCCATGTTGAGGACAACTAGAGGGGGGAATTAGGAGAGGTCACTCTGTAGTGCCAGGTTTGTGAGCCATGAGCTATGGGCTCTGGCAAGATATATCCCCCATGTGAGGATTTTTCAAGAACTGAAGCAGATCTCTTCCTGACGAGAGGTACAGAATGTGCCCCTTAGCAATGACTGCGGTGAAGGCACAGTTATCAGAGCAGTTCATCTGCCTGATGCAACTCTTCTTTCCTCCTCAATCTTCTTTGTGGGGTTCCTATAAGGTCCTCTGACTCTAGAAGTCTCCCTCTCCCACACCTCTTTTTTTTTTATTTCAGCTCATTATGGGGGTACCAAAGTTCAGGTTATATATATTGCCCATGCCCCCCCATCCCCCCGAGTCTGAGCTTCAAGCGTGTCCATTCCCTAGACAGTGCACATTGCACTCATCATGTAGGTATGCACCCATCCCCTCCCCCCACCCTCACCCCCCCCAGTCAGAACTTCAAGCGTGTCCATTCCCCAGGCAGTGCGCATCGCACTCATCAAGTAGGTATACACCCATCCCTTCCCCCCAGCCCCCACCTCTGTCCGATACCCAATTGGTGTTATTCCCAAATGTGTACTCAGGGAAACCAGTTTGCTGGTGAGTACATGTGGTGCTTATTTTTCCATTCTTGGGATACTTCACTTAATAGAATGGGTTCCAACTCTCTCCAGGAGAACCAAAGAGATGCCATATCCCACAGCTCTTAATCAGGCCAGGAGTCTGTCCCTGTATCTTAGAAACCTTTGTCCTCTTTCTGGTGCCTCACCGAGGACTAGGATGATATCCAGATTTCTTTTCTCATGAGAACTCTGGAAAGATCTAGGAACAGATATGAAAGAATCAGTTCTCTTTAAACCACTTCAGCTGCTTGCTGTTTCAACCTTTCTGTTGTCAACTGATTTATGCAGAAGTGGTAGGAAGGGTCCTAATGTTTCAGCCCATGTCCTCCGACACTCAAATACTCCCTCTGCTAGGCATCTCTCTGTAGCTAAGTGTTTAAGCTTATATGTCCTCTTGAGTAATCCATTCAAACTTCCTAATATGTTGTAAGGGGGCATTGGTAATGTGTTTCTCTCAAAAACTTGCTGAATAACGTCCTACATTCACCATTCTCTTGTGTGTTCCAGTAAGCCAAAAGATTTCAGCGTTGAAGAAGCAAGTGTAAATTATTCACAGCAGATCCTGTGTAGCTGTTTGGGACAGGGATTTTTATCCTGTTCAGTATGATGATTTTATTATATCATGTCATATTATTGACAATTTTAATTATGATAACATGGTTCAGGTTCAGTGTGTTAATGGAGCCCGATGTAAGAAAAACCTACCTTTTAAAAAGCTACAAAGGAATAGTTTTCTTTGCTCATTGCCTGTGAGGATGTGTTACTTATACTTTGCTGAGTTTATAAGAAGACGCATTGCATTCTAGAGTATTGAGGACAATGCTAGTCACCATTACACTGTCTTTGCCTCACTAGCTCAAGTAGAATTAAGGACGTTGATAACCTATGGAGACCTGTATCAATGTATACTAGACCTGCCTCATGGGTCATGTCTATGTGCTGCTTAGGAGAGGGCAAAATAACATTGGGTAACACTTTCAGGAAAGGTTCCTGTCACAGCAGGAAAGAACTAAGAGAGGGATAAAAATTTGGTTGAGAGGAGCAGCAAACATCTTATGCAAGTACAGTTACCTATAATGAGAGTCAAAAGAGGATACAGAAAATGATAAAGGCTTAAGGTTGTGTTTGTAAAACCCTTAATATATTTTTATTTGCTTTGGGATAAAAGTCTTCCGTTGGGGCTCAGAGGCCAATTTGAGTCTTTAGGGGCTCAGTCCTTTAGGGGAAGTCACTTTTCAGCCTGCAAAGCATTTAAGTAGAAATTAAAGTGGGTCATGCTATTACTAAGGAGAAGCCCCCAAGCAAGACAATAAAACAAATCTGACTTGTTGGAAAAGGTCAAGGCTAGAATGAACAAATCTCATTGGAGGCAAAAAGAATTTGTCCCCGATATTCAACCATAAAAAATTTACAAGAGCCTACACAAATTCAGAGTCATTTGTGGTTTTCAAGATTTGTCAGTAATCATTACATACCCATGAATCAGATGTATAGGTATATTGAGAGTTGTTTTTAACTGCCCTGCGTTCATACACAAACACATTCAGAGCAGGATTTATGGGGACACTAACTGTGAAGTATGGCCCACACATACTACCCCCACACTGTCCCTGTGGCCATCAGCACCTCTTTCAGTAAATTCATGAATGCAAAATACAATGAAACCATGATAGGAGAAGAGAAAGAGAAAAGGAAATAAAAGAAAAAATGAAAAGGGAGCTGAAATAAGAACATAGAAGTGGAATGGAAACTGTTGATCCCGAACTTGTGCCCTATAGCTTCCCAGGTGATACTATCTGACATTGTACTTCTTCACTTTTTCAGTCTTTCATCACTCATGGAGCAGGTTGGCGTTACTTGGACCCTAAGTTATGTCTGAGGAACAGTTGTAATAGAGATTCATCCTTCTTAAACTATTAGAACTTCATTAAAAATATTAATTCTGCAAGCTTATTGAGACAGTTTATATGGTAGGTACAGGTGGAAATTTTCTTAATTGTGAAGTTGATCATATTGTAGTCTTGAGATTCTAGACAGCTAGAATAAATATCATTGTAGTAATGAAAATAAGTGTTAGTTCATGTGCCCCGCTCTTAAAAGAAACCAGGCAGAGGGCCAAGTAAAAAATCAGACTTGGAACTTAATCAATATCTTCCTACAGTGGCCCCTTCCTACCACTGTTGACAATTTGGATGCCTTTGACATAGAAGGCTGAGAAAGACTAAATAGGAGGTGACAGTTGTGGCTGAAGGTATTATTGTTATATATGGTTGAGGCCACTATAAATTCTGTAGACTAAATAAAATTTTAATAAGTTGAATAGTCATTGAGAAGTAGACTGCCATTTGTCAGACTCATTGAATGCTGGAATATATCCATTTTCAAATTATTTTTGTTCTAACATATCTTTAGCTATTTAAGACAAGAGAGTGTGTAAATAATCATTGTGTATGTTAGAATTAGACTGAGACTATTGATTCAAGGTTTCTAGTGAGTGAATTATCAGTATGACCAACTGAAAATTTCTTTTGGAATTACAGTAGATTGGCACATCACTGTATTTGAATAGATCATGCATAACCTAGATTATTGTTGCCACAAATCCCTTGTAGAATGTATACTAATATGACTGTTATACAATTTCAGTAAACCAGATGGCCCTAAGTCACTGAAAACAGTTTATCTCGTGATCACTCAGATATATTAGGTGATAAGGGCTCTGTAGTAAAAGTAGATATAAGGCGTTCTGTGGCAACCTATGCCAAATAGCCCAAGACAAAGTGCACAGCAAGTTAGACTTGCCCAGCAGGCATATACTCTGTGCTGCCTAGGAAAAAGCAGAATAACAAGGGCTGTCATTCTTTGGAAGATATCTGAGATGTCAGTTACCAGCCCCTGACTTCACTGAAAAACCCAGGAAAGGGGAGGATCACATGGGATGATGGACTCCAGGACAGAGGGGAAAGGAAAGGCTGTATCTGGACAAAAACTTTGACACCTCCTTCTGCCCTCGGAAATTTATGTGGTAGCATTATTAGCTCCAAGAAATGCTCTATCCCCATTTTGCAAGTATAAGAACATGTATGAGACCCTTTAGAATATATTTATTTATAACCAAATGTCCAGGTTTCTCAAATATTGTAGAACGAATCTGTTTCTGAAGAAAAATGACCATGTATTGATAATTCATGTGCTGAATATAATTTGCTTTTTGACACCCACAATCCATTACTCTCATAAAACCTTTGACTTCAAAACAGAAGTATACCTTTTCAGATGCTTTGTAACACAATTTTGAGCACCTATTTTAAAGGAAAAATAATAATCACAGTGATCATTTGACATATCAGTCAAGTGGTTAAAGTAGAAGATAGAGTCTACTATGTTTGCTGTTTGATGTGTGGGTCAGAAAGGCACGGAGGTAGTGAGCCCCATGGTTTCCACAGTTTGGTACATTCTTTGCCTTCTTCAAATCACCTTACCGTGTCTGATTTTACATTCAAGGCAGTCATTTTCGACTTTGCATGTCACTTATACTTAGCTTCTTTATAGATAACTTTAGTCACGTTATTGCTGTTAAAACTCATCGAGATTTTGGTTAAAGCATCTTTTGATCCTGGAAATTCAAATAATAAAATGGCCAGTTCCTCTTCAGTGATGGCATGGAATTCTTTTCCAGGAAAGATAGTCACTGAGGTAGAATCAGAAAGAGTAAAGAAATTCCAGTCTCATTTTTCATATTTAAAAGATAAACAAAGATTCACTTTAAGTAAACCAGTGGAAAATACTAGAATTTAATTTTCTTCTTTACTAATGTCTCCACCCCACAAAATTACCAGCACCAAAAACCTCACACCCCAGCCCAATCCTTTCATTCTGTTCCTGAATTAGGCCACAGAAGCCAGGATCAATAGGATCAATAAAAGCCAGTGCCACTGTTTTTGGTTTTGTTTTGCTTTGTTTTGTGTTTTGTTTAGTTTTTAGAAACAGGGTCTCATTATGTTGCCCAGGCTGGACATGAACTCCAGGGCTCAAGTGATTCTCCTGACTCAGCCACCTGAGAAAGCACTACTATTTTTAATTGTATAAATTTAGACCATCCTTTAATGTACACCTAAAAAATTTGGTCAGCAAAGTTCAGATGCTGAATTGCTTTATTTTGAATAATCATCTAGAGTTCCTCTGATATGAAGACTTCTTGTGACATTGGTTATTATGCTTTGGATATGTGCAAGTATGTAAGTGAACCATAAAAATCCACGATCTCTTTCACTTCACATGTGTTAAGTAGTTAGGCATGTGCGCATAAGAGCAGAAGCATTTCCTTGGAGCCCTGAACAGGATGAGAGCTCTGTGGACAGGCAGTGTATGCTGGCCCTTCTCACCGAAACTCAACAGCCAACTGTGAAGTGAAAGAAGGTCAGCAAAGCAGTCGAGAGCCGTAGTGAACGGTAAACCAAGTTGTTTATCCAGAGATCATTCAGCACAGGTCCCCATTCCACCAGAATAATTGATTTTCCCGTAAATGTGTATCTCTGCTTTGAATGGAGCTTAATTCTGGAACTAAAGCACTGAAGCAACATAGTTTCTAAGCATTTGGCATGTGTGGAAAAGCAATATAAAGATTTCAATATTGTAAAATGTAGGACCTGGAAGAGGTGCAATTATTCGCAAAAGATTTCAAAAACAATTCTGAGCATGGTGAATTTCAGGAACCAAATGCTACGCTCTATTATAAGTCCATCATATTTATAGCTTTATGTGGGTTTACTAAAAATTAATTATTAATTATATGAATGATACATAAAATAAAGAGCAAAGAACTTAGTTACAACGATTTCCTGAAATTAACATAGAAGGTTTTCATGGCCCAAGCATTATCCCCAACCAGAATTTCTAAATGACATTTTTAACAATCATGTTCCTTTCAGTACAAATGTTTTTTATGCCTTTTCCCTGGAGATACAAATAAAATATTCCTAGAAATGAAACACATGAATGCACCAGATTAGTGTCTGAGGTCTCCAAATGGTCTTTTAATATGCTAAATTCATTACAAGGTTCTTTAATCATTGTTACTGCCCCGACATAAACCTCTTACCTAAAGGAATACCTGTACAAAGCATTTATTATTTTCTCTTGAAAAGCCTGTTTTTTAAAGTTACCCACTGCCCAGTGAATAGTCAGGTTCATATTATAATCAGCCATAACAGAAGCACAGTATGGATTTATCTAACAACATTGAGGATGTACTTTCAGGTAAACATGACTGTAAAATAAGTATCTGTAAAGTCTATCTTATTTTCACATTGATTTCTATATAAGATGGTATATACATTACCAGGGGGCGGAGAACAAACCCTAAATCTGAATGAAAAACTTTGAGACAGAAAAGAGGGTCAGTGTTCTGGCCGCCTTATGCCAGCTGCCTATTGGGAGATGTGGTTTTCCTGGGAATTGTTTATTAACTTGTAGGATTCCCATCACTTCTGGGCACAAGAATCTTTTTCCAAGGCTTGAGAATTTCTTCAAGGTCTGGTAGTCTTTTGACTGTACATTTTCAAAATCCATCACTTCATCCCTTTCCCCCCTGCATAAAAAAAAAAATCAGCTTAGTAGAAGTATAGAGGTGGGTGATACAGGGGCCTACACTGTGTATTCAGGAGATCCTGAATTGGAAACTGCCTTTGCCTTGGGGTTTTCTGTTTTATAAAGTTGATTTTCAACTTTACTCATTTTGTTAGTCTCGGATCCCACAGATGAATTTTCTTTAAGGAAGCAGCTTGCAAATGGAGATCTTGTCTTGTTCATCTTTGTGAAACCCAGGCCGTTATGAGCCCAATGCATAGTAAGCACTCAACACATGTTTTCTGAAGCAGCCAATGGGTGTTTTCTAAGCAGAAGGTCCATGAGAATTGCTTCTGTGGAAAGAAATGCTGGACAAGGCAAAGATTCCACACAGCTATATGTTGTGTGAAACAACTAAAATAACTTGCAGGTGGTTAAGCAGCAGGAGGAAAAGCAGTCAAAGGAGCCTGCTTTCTTAGCTCTGTCACATATGGGCTGTGGGACATTGGGCAATGCATTTAATTTCTCAGAGCCACAGCTTCCTCATCTATAAAGTAGGATTAAATAATACCTATCTCACATGCGACCTCTGTAATTTGCCTAACAAATGTTTTCTTTCCCTCTACCCTGCTGAATATTGAGTAAACTCAGAATTGTTTGTGACATCCTGTGATATAATAAGATAACAGATATATTAATACATTATATGTAATTTAGGTAATATGCTTGATACACATAAAGTATATATTCACTTGTATATATATATTAATAAATGAAGAGATCTTCTTATTTTCCAGTAGTCTATAATCTACAGGATGTCGAGTAAATATTTATCCTTTTCTTTCTGTTGTTTTGCTTAATGCCAACAACTTGAAAGATACCTGGCAGCCTGCGTATGACTGAGCACCGTGTGTCTAGCCAAAGCAAAGCAGTGACATTTTTAGGCCCTTCAGGACCAATGCAATGTATTGTTTATGTTACCGCTGCCAAGGGGGAGTCCTCCTTTGACTTGAAAGAAAACTCTGAATTCAAAGGGAGGGAGGCACAAGAAGGAATTAGCCCCCAGATTCTGAAGAGCCTACCTTTCAGTAAATTAATACATCACATGTGCAAAAAGGGGATGTTTTAACATTCCAATGTTATTTGTGCCTTAGAATAACTAGTGGGAATCCGCTCCTTGAGGCCCAGGGAGTTTGTGACGTAGCTCATGCTCACTTGTGCCCCGAGCAGAGCCCCAGTTCCCCTAGGACACGCCACAGATAATGTGGGGTCTGTGTGCCGCCCCTAGTGGCTCAGAGGCACGTGTGATTCCACCAAATGCCACACACTGTCTTTATACCAGAGCCTGTTGTCCATTTGGCTGGATGTTCAAATCAAGAAATCTACATCCCTCAAGACTGGATGTAAGGCCTGAACTAGCATCCCAGAGAAAAAAGGTCAGCACTTTGATACACAGCTCCCACAAAATGGAATTTTAATGAGCAGAAGCAAAACCTGATCTCTTTGCTCAGAAAGCAGGTGTCTTTGTTCTTCTCGTGTTTTAACATTTCACTAGCTCAACATCTTCCCTTTTATTCTGGTACCTCTCCTGTAAGAAGTGAACAGAGGCTGTCTGTGCCTCTCTGAACTATTTTCTCACCTAAGATGTTTGGATTTACGTGTTTTAGGAAACTCTTAAATGGGTTTTGAGGAGTTGCATTTTGCTGTTGTGGGTTTTTTTTAAGTGACAAAATAGTCAAACCCAACCTAAATACCGCAGTTTGGTGTTGTGACTGGGGAACATGTGGCCTTTGGTGCGTGGTAAGATGAGCCTATGCTATCCTTGATGCGATTGACTCACTGGAAGGCAAGGAAAGAGACAGAAAGCTCTGGAAGATTCTTAAGAGTTAAATAAAGTCCAAACCTTTGATGTGTGCTTTTATCCACTTTGAGAAAATATACTTAGATTCCTATTTATGAAAATAAGCCTTTTGTTTCTGCACAGTGCTGGATTGTTAAAAGTCAGATTGCAAAGACAAAAGTTGGAAAGCTTTTTCTTCCCCATAAACAGATACATGTGGGCACTTGGGCACTGTCCAGATTCTCCTCGGAGTTGCTGGGAGTCCACATGTGCGTGCCTGAGCACGACAGCATCACCTCCTGAGTGCATTCAGTGGACAGTGTGGCATTTTAATGAGCTCTATCAAAGTGTGATTGTATCCAAAGGCCAAAAAATTTAATAAATTTTTTTTTTCTTTCTAACCCTTTTAACTGCTGCCAAAAACAGACTAGAGAGATAGGTACTGGAGCCCCATCCTCACTCTCCAGGCCAGGCTTCTTACGCAGTTCCAGAGCAAGACCCACCTATTCCAGATGCTTACCCATTGCTCAGATAACAGAGGCAGTTTTCTCAGAGAGCCTCTTTTTATTAACAGAAAAGCTGTTTTAACAGTTATAAAATCCTTGTTTCTAATGTCTGATAAGCATAGTGTTCAAATTTGTGCTCTGCTCTTATCCTAACAGAATTATGTCACAACAGTGAAGAACTCTAGGTTTAGAGGGAAAGTTGAGTGTGTTAGAGACTGTATTCTATCACAGATGAGCATTTTCTCTGCAGTCTGAGCCTGAATTAGAAGAACATCACAGATGCATGGCACATTGGACAAGGAGCACATGCATGCATTTAAATCATGTATATCTTACTTTTTTACTGATGTAATTGTGAAATATGTTCTTTTTGCATTCATAATTAGGGGGTGGAACAGATGGTGAAGGCTTAGTTTAAAATAATCTGTCATTAAAATAACCTAGCCTACTGGTAATTCTTCTCTCTAACTGGAGTTAAGTCATAGGAAAAGACTTTGGGGTGATTTTTTTCTCCCTTCTGTGCTGGAATGTAGAAGAACGAACCACTAATTTCAGAGTGGTTATATACATAAGAATTGCCCCTATAAGAACAACATAGTAAGATTTCACTCTGTGAAATTTGGCTGCAGAGGAATATGCATAAAAAGGAAACCAGAAACAAAATGCCTTTGACAAATATAAATCTATTTAGCACAGTGCATTAAATGTTAGTATACCTTCAATCATGAAGCTATAGCTAATTTCATACCCTGCAAGGAAATAACCTCCTTATTTGACAAATACTGTAGGAATCGTTCAGCTTTTGGGGTTAAGAAAGTGTGCCGTATACTTTATATGTTACACTGATGTCAGGGGATATAAATTATAATTACAGGCATTATTATTCGGAGATGCTGTAGCTCCTGACTTCTGTGTCCAAGCCTCACTCCTTGCATGAGCACCTCATAGACTTACTGGGCTGTGACAAAGGAAATCTCCTATCAGCCCTGTCTGGGTATCTAAGAACTGTTCTCAGTAATAAGAAAACTGTCCTGATAAATCAGATACTTGCATGTCTTTAAAACGTCTGTTTTACTGTTTCTTCTAAGATTTTGTTCTCCATCTGCTTTGAGGAAAGCAGATAGATTTCAGCATGGCTTTATAATAAATCTTCTCGAGGAGGGACTAGCATTAACATTTGTGTAGGTTCTTTTTCATCTTAATCCAACCTTAGTTAATAATCAGAAAATTCTACATAGTGGGTAAGAAGATGTAATTAACCCTTTGACCTCAGAATCTTAATTGGCGCCTGTTGAAAACAGTGGGCAGTTGAAAAAAAAAAAATTAAAAAGTAGCCTGCAGTGATTGAATAGCACAGTATATAATGGCTTTCTCAATTCAAAATTTTAAAAAATTCCACAGAACTTTCAGATTAATCACATTTGGTTTCCAAGAACTAACTGACTGAATGTTTCATTCCTCCTCCCACCTTTTTAAATTGAGATGCCCAAATTAAACCAACATTGATGCTGCTCTTCAAACTTTTCCAAGCGGCAAAATACAACTAGCTGTAGACCGGGATGACCCTGAATCAAAAGATAATGGCTATGTGGAAAGTGACCTTGTGAATCCACTTTAGACCTGATTTCATATCACATTCTTTATCTGAAAGGTAATCAAACAAGAGTTAGGGACATTTGTCTCAGACTATAGATATAATTGACCAAAATGATAAGCATAAAAGTGAAAAATATGGTTAATTAACCAGTTGTTTTTTCTAACCTCTGTGATGACTAACAACTAATCTGACTAGTTGTTTTTCCCCCTACCAAATTGGCTGTTATTTTTAATTGAATTGACTGGATGTCTTTGTGTCATGTAGACATAGACTCATTTTAATCTCACCAGGAAATTGGAACATGTGTTGAAGCCTCTGTTTTTGCCAAACAAAACTGGCCAGTTCTTAGATCGCTGCTGCTTAATAGCATCAGATGTTTAGCCCCCAGATATTCCTTCCCTGCTATCGTGCCCAAACCTCCTCGAGTGTTTTAGTGAGTACATCAGATCTGAACCTGATGTTAAAAATTATAATCCCCATTAGTTAGAAAGTAAAAGATATACGTAGATGGCAAATGACACATCTTTTTAGGAAGAGCACTGGATGCTTTGGAGTACTATAAAAGAATCCACTCTAACTCTGATATTCCAAATATCAGGAGCTATCCCAGACCAAATTAGAAATCTGTGACATCTGAATCTGCAACTGATCTCATAGCTCTATAAACAGGACTCTTTGAGAAAATAATTTCTATCATCTTTAGTCATTATGGCATGATAAGGAAAAGGAAGCATTGAGCTTGGAGGTAGCACTGGATTTAGTTAGTCTTGATGGAGCAGTTGTTCAGTGCTGGCTAAACATAGATAAACAGGCATTGCCTTACTGTTGAGAAAGTCTAGTTGGTAACTAAATCAGCCAACCAGAACTATACAATGCCATAAATGCTTTAATGGTATTATGGGAGTGCAGAAGATTTCATCCTAGCTCTGCCTGCTCACAGCTGCCTGATCTTATTCAGCCACTTAGGCTCTCTGTGCCTCAGTTTCCTCACCTATAAAATAGAATATTATCCCTACACCAGCTTCATCAGTCTTTTCGTCCGTTCCCAACTGGCCTTCCAACTATCACTTGTCTCCATAGAGTCCTTCTGTGATTTCTCTGTGTTGTCACCCTAATTTGACAGTGGCATGTTACGGTTTGAGGAGATGGCTTACGCAGTTCTCTGTGATTATGTGCCATTCCATGGCTATAGGTTGAATGGAAAACCTAACAAGGCCCTTTTCTCCAAGGGAACAGATGGTCAAATTAGGGAGGGTCCTAACTCTCATGAGTCGTCCCCAGGGGACATCTTCTTTGAAGTGAAAACATGTCGAAATGAAATCCTTCCCAAACTTGTGGGAAGGAGACTTCTGTCCCTTTGCATGGGGTTCAAAGTGAGCTTCCACTATACCACACTCTACGTCTGAGAGCTTCTATCTGACAAGGCTCCAGAGGGTTTGGCAGGTTTGTCAAAGGTAAGGAGCCCAATTCTCTTAGACGGTATTTTATTACCCATAGCTGGTCCCAGGGGACATATTAGAGAGCAGAGGTGACCACGTGACCTCTTGTGGAAGTCACTTAGGAACTGAACTTTCTTGTCATCCCACCTCCCCTTTGTCTCCTACCCCCATGGTGGAGATTCTATCATTTGAACAGGTCATTCAGAAGCAAGTCATGATATTTAAAAAGTCATAGGCTGCCTCTTATTATACATATTTTAACTTCAGAAATGCTGTGAATATTTATCTTTTCATTAATTCACACATATCAATTAGAGAATCTTTATTTTTAGTTGAAGGCAGTATAGTTAGTTCTTGAGTCTGATTGACAGGGTTCAAATTCAAACTCCAAACTAGGAGATAGGCTTGTTGCCTAACTTCAGTAAGCCTCAATTCCCTTGTATGTAAAATGTAGATAAATGTAAAATGTAATAAGAACTTCATATAGTACTTGTGAAGATTAAAAGAGACAGTATGTGCAAACGGCTTAGCACATGTTGCTTAATAAATATAAGCTGTTATTATTGTACTGTCCTAACTAAAGCTTTGCCTGTCATGTAATTTGTTCTTTTATGGAGCAATATAATGTGACTTTTGAATTGTTTTCAGAACCCAGTAAATCAGAGGAAGGGATTGGGTGCCACCCATAATGTTTGACCAGTGGGGCAGTGAAAAGGGGTCAGGAAGCATAGAAATTCAAATTTCATACATATATGTATATATAAATATGTACACACATGCCCATATACATACATGCATATATAAATATTTATAATTTGTATATGTATACATACTTCCTCCCAAAATTCAGTATTTTAGGAGACTTAAATTATTGCTAGGATTTGAGGAGGCACGTATTTCTAGCTAAATTTTACACACTTCTACCTTTTTATATTTTAAAAATTATGTCATTAATTTAGTGTTTCCATGTACCTTGTTCCCAGTGCAGATGTCCTGTATTTGCAAATTAACAGTCCTTGTTAACATCACCAATCTTTAAAACTTCTTTTCCTGCGCGAGTAGCACTTGTGTAACCTACTTTGTTAAAAATAAATAAATAAGGCCAAACAAAAGAAATGAGGATGATGGAGGGCATAAAATGCACTTGGTGCAAGAATTTGAAACAAATTTATTCTCAATCTGAGTGGTATATTGCAGTTGGAGTTCATGATGATTTACACCATTCATCAAACTGAAAATGCAACCTTCTGTTTGGAAAGTGGACTGAGGTTTTAGGAGCTACAGATGATGTGTAGCTTCTCTCTCTCCCTCTCTCTCTTTCTTTTGTTCATTTGTTTGTTCATTCTGTCTCCCTTTGTTTTCATTTCAGTAGTTGTTACAGAAACTAGATCTGTCGCTAAAATTTTAATACTGAGTTTTGTAAAACAGGATTTCAGTTTGTAAGGTTTCAGCCCATGAACATTCACCCATAATGTATTGACTTTTCGTATTTGTTCCAACAATGGGCACTGGGAGCGAGGAGGGCATAATTCTTTATTAATTAGCAAATCGTTGATGTCCATAGTAGTTCAAGTGGTGATTTCACTTGCTTTTCATATAGGAACTGGTTTTTTTCTTTCGTTGCATTACAATCTTCCTTCCTGTTCAGCTGTCTAACAGAGAATCTTTCTGATTTAATCTCAGTAACCACTGAATCCAAAAAAAAAAATAAAGATGACATCTCATAAATGACCTTATTTTATATGTGAATGTAATGTGTCTTGATCAAAATGATGGAGACATGAGGAAGTCCCTAAAATAAAGCAAAGCTTGTAGTCTTCATTCAGGCCTTTCATGTGTATGTAATGCAGTACTAAAAGATCTTAGGATTTTTGTTAAACATGAAGAAAAAATGGTCTTAAATTCAATGTTCTTTTCTCCTTTTCTCCGTTGCCCTATTAACTTAGTATTCATCATATATATTTATTAACCTATTCATTTGTTTATTTTTTCTTGCAGTCCCTGGATGGCTTTGTATTTGCACTAAATCAAGAAGGAAAATTTTTGTACATTTCCGAAACAGTCTCCATCTACCTAGGCCTCTCACAAGTAAGTAAAATAATTTAGATTCTTGGTGGTGATTGTGAAGTCTCCTTCAGATTTATGCTTTTCCTTCTTCAAGGAATATTCTGTTTAGCATGAATTATCAGATTTACTATTTAATGACTCTACCCACTCTTCTCTCAAAGTCAGTGAGAAACCTGTGTGTCAGCGTTGAACGTTCAGAATAAACTTGTGCTCAAAAACTTTATTCCCCCACCCTGTTGCCCCTCCCAAGGATCATTATTAATTTATTGAGAACAAATGAAGTTTCTTCCCTTGGTTGTTTTGAACTTTGAAACCTCTGTGCCCGGTAGGAAAGGGACACACTAATAGTGCTTCCCTTGTGTCCTATTACTGGATGTTTATGGAGTA
The DNA here is from genome assembly GCF_041146395.1 of Eulemur rufifrons. NCBI lineage: Eukaryota > Metazoa > Chordata > Mammalia > Primates > Lemuridae > Eulemur > Eulemur rufifrons. The sequence continues at coordinate 68,792,406 of NC_090984.1, forward strand.
CCCTGCGTTATCCTGGGAGCTGACACAATGGCAGGAGTCATTTGGAGTCAAGAAATGCTGAAAGAGACCATTAAAATGTGTTGCAAGGAGGATTCCAGTAAGGATATATTTTGCTGCCTTTGCAAATGCTTCTTAATGCTGAAAGACAGTTTCATAAAATAAGATACCCTTTCATTATTTGCCATGTAATTACTCACACATGTTTGTTGGAGGGTAAAAGAAAAGAAAATGGAAGCTGATGGGGCAGGGACAAAATCCTGAATGTTAGTTCTGGATATTCCCCTGGAATACAAAAATTTTAGCTCCAGTAGATTCCAAGACACAGGCTGCATCTACCGAATGCCAAAATATCCTGAAGCAAAGTTTGCAATTCAGCTAATTATCCAGATGTTTTCTCCATAAAAATGCTGAACATCTGGGTATTTGTGCCCATACAGGTGATTGGCTGAGTTTGACCCTTTTCATCTGGTGGTTTGGCATGAGGAAAATATAGCCTTGGTGGGAGGGATTTTGTCTCTGTGTGATGATCTGCCACGTTGGATAATCTACCGCTCATTCATTCAGTTGCCCCTTGAAGCTAAAGACGGAGATAAAGATTTGTCTTCCTCCTTTTAAGTAGGACCCACCCCAGACTCATTGCTTCTGAAAGTTGGCACAGCTCTAAGGAGACATCCAGCACGGCTGGAACCTTTTGGCCGTTAGTGAGTTTGCTGAGTAGTAGCTAAATCAAGAAAGACATTGGGAAATAATAAAGAGAGAGATTTGGCATTTGAGGAAGGTTGGGGGAGAAGGAGAAACACTGCCAAATTTGATTATTTACTGTTGAGAATCCAAACAAGGGTCTGGTCTGTTAATGCTTCCTTGAAGAACATGTAAACTACTGGCTGTAGTACATAGAGTAATTCTGTTTTACATGGACTTTAGCAAACGAAATGACAGAAACTGAGCTATTGTTAACTCACTATTAGTATTCTTGTATCTCATTGAAATCTCTGGTTTTGTAATAGCCTTTAATAGACTTGCAGCCTTGTCTTAATCTATCTGGGATGTAGTATTGAGCATCTTCAATTTTGAAATTGGTGCGCCACCCTGTTGTTAATGTTCTATAGAACTGGAGATGCCACTGTTTGTTCTGCAATGCCCATGTTCATCTGTTTTACACAGAGTATCCAACAAAGTTTAATAAGCCAGTAAGGAAGAAGGATGAATAATTAGTTTAAGCAGGTAAATGCTAATTAGGGAACTCCTGAAAAGCATCCATTATATACTAGCTCAAAACACATTTTACAGCCCTGGTTAGTGGTGTAATCCAAATTCTGTCAAGGCAACTGCATTTTCTGTAATTGAGATGTGTATGTTTGCTTTGCATAACAGATGGCTCTGTATGCTTAGACTGATAGCTAGGAAAATAATAATTGCATTATTCTGGCCAAAAGAATATTAGCTCTTGGGTTTTGGCCATTTCAGTCAGTCCTCCTGCCAGCACAGCATATGCACATATATGGATTGGATTTTCAAGGAAATTGATGCATCTGGAATAGTGTGGCCATCTGAAATATCATCTGTTCAAGAAAATTTTGGCTTTAACCCTGTGCTAGTTTCTCCTTAAAAGCAGTTTATTTCACTCCTTCTCTACTGTATCATTAAGTCGATCTTTTCCTAAAATCTGAGACAAATAATTGAGATTTCTACAGAATAAAGCAGCTATGTAGATATAGTACAGTATCTGGCAACTTTTGTGCAGTAAGTCCCTGCTTTGATATGCAATGAATTTTAAAGTGCCTACCAATAGTCAGCATCTCAACTTACCAGGGGCAGACCCTGGGTGAAATGTGCTGTTGCCGTCTCCTGTGGTGGATGTGTTCAGTGCTGGCAGAAATTGTCAAATATGCAGCTATGAGATGTGAGACAGAGGTCTTCGTTTGGCAGCATTACACAACTGAAATGATGAAAGGTAGATCAGTAGAAAGTGATGTGTGCGTATACCAATTTATATACTTAGAGCTCAAAACTGAAGTTTAAGAATAGTTCTGGGTTCGCATGAAAATAAAGTGATAAGAGCATGGTATGTTTTTAAATGCCCAAAGCATGAGGGGCAAAACAATCTGTGTTAAAACTTTAGGAAAGAGTTTCAACCCAGTTAAGGTTCTAAATCCTAATAGGAAAACTGAGATTCCTGAGATGTAACTCTTCAAATTTCTTCAGTGCTCTTTTTCAGTTGTGGGGGTTGTGGGGTGCTCAAGGGTGATATACAAAGTAAATATACTCTAAGTTATTCAACTAAGCATTTGCTCTTTTACAAATACACACACACACACACACCTATACCCTTAATTAAATGCAAACCAGATGCTTTGCTTGTGTTCTACACCTTTGGCTAAATTGTTATTCCATCAAATTCTAGATAGTGATTAAGTTTATGGTCTCTCTTTTCCTTTTTAAATATTTTTGTTAAATGGAGACAATGTGTAACTGTATCATTAAAAACTTGTCCAGTGAAATTTTTGAGGACTATTGCTCACATGTCAGTTTGGTAGTCAGAACATAGCTGTATCTACATTTCTAACTCTCAAGATATTTCTTCCTCAGTTTTATTTTCTTTCAACATGTAAATAAATATGGTGGCTTTAAAACGGCTTATGCTCAGGAAAGAATTAGGATTCTTTTTTGGCTCATGAGAAAACAAAGTAGGGAAACTTCTGCTGAGCTCTGTTACGTAGCATGAGCAGTGAGAGCAGATTTTCTCTTCCACTGCATTGCATGGTGGTGTCCAGAGCACTTGCATGCCGGGTGTTGTCTTTGAAGTGTTCTCATAGTATTGTGATGATGGGAATGACATGAACGATGATGATGTCTGAACCTCCTCAGCAGCCCTTTGACTTTGCCCTTTTGATTTTATGTGTAAAAAATACACATTTTAACTTAAACTCCAAGAAGTAGTTTCAGGTTATAGAAGTATGCATTGTTGACTTGCTTTCCGGTGTAAAAGTGATGCCCAGTTACTCATCAAGAGGCCTTATCTTAAAGGAAGATCCCAACATACTGATACTGAGTTTGGTTTGCATAGAGATTAAATGACTTCTTATACTGGTGACGGCATTCAGAGCTGTTAAAGACATTATAGCTGTTCTCTAGCTATAATGGAATAGGCAGAAGTGAAAATAAAGAAAGAAAACAGAATGAGTTTCCTAACACTGAAAATGTAGCAATGATACATAGCCAACTTTTATGAAATCTTTTCCAAAATGTAAAGGGCTTAATCACCAGAGAATCCAAAAGAGACTTTGGATGATAAATAAAAAGCATTTCTAGTTGATATAGGATTTAAAGCTTAGAGAAATATTTGTTGGCTTATACCCTCCTCTTTCCACAAAGGATTTGAGATAGCTTACATAAACACATATGATAAAAATAATGTCAAAATAGAACTAAGGACTAGGGGAAAAAATAAACAAAAGTAGGTAATCTATTACCACATAGAGGAACAGAAAAAGAGGCTTATAAGGGTACCAATGGGCTAATAAACCTTCATTTTTAGCTGTGAGCTTCGTGGTAGCCAAGGCAAAAACGGAAATATAGTTAACTATCAAAAATAAGGAAACATTGCTTCTTAAGGAAAGCAAAGATTTTCTGGAACTGAAATCTAAAAATAAGTCTCTCATGGGATTTCTTTAGAGGCTAACATGCAGATTATAACAAACTGATTTGCTTCTACTTGAGTCCACATTCACAGCAAGGCTGTAATGATGCACATAGCAAACACAAACACATATATTACAAATGTCATAAACAGGCAGAGCCCAGTCCTCCCTCAGCCATGGGTGTGCTGAACAGCACTTTGAGGGTGATATTCTGTTTTGGCATGCAGGCCTAACAGTAGCATTGACTAGTTTGGTGGTTTGCATGGTTTCAAATCAACTTGTCTTCACCCACACCCAGATCCTGCATTTTCTTCTAAGTCCCTCTGCGAAATTCAGCATTATAGTTGCCAGGGGCAGAGAGAGTGGGACTCGGTTGGCCCAAGGATGCAAACAGACCCACATCTTCTGAAAACACTTTTCCTTGAAAATGAGATAAAGGATGATGATTCAGATGCACACCTATGCCAGCAAAAATGGTTTCAAGTTGGCATCAAGCCCTGTTTACAGCAAAATGGGATCTCGAGCAAACAGGAAATCAACACATGTATGGTATGATATCATTAGAAAATGCCCTTCATGCTCACTAAAGCCTCTGTTGAAGTGTGTCCTAATCACCCCCCACTGACTCCAGTGCATATAGTGAGTCACTTCCCTTCTTCTTACCAAGTCCCCACCCTCATATCAGACATTTCCTGGCTATTGTAAGCCAGCCAGAAGGTAGCTGCACACAAGGTTACAAACTGGCTTGATTCAAGGCAACTTGCTCAAAGGGGCAGGGTGGCTGCCCACATAAGAGCTAATAGAGGTGAAGGTGAAAAGGGGTAAATGGTTGTTTTAAATTTGGTCTTTTTTTTAAAGCCCTGCAGATATATTTACCATAAACTCCTTTCCCCACCCTGTTGTTCATCTCCATATTTTAGATTTCTCTGCATTTGTTATATAGAATGGCAAATAAAATTACAGCTACAGCACACAAGTACAAGGTCAAATAAATGACAGAGCTCAGTCTATTTGTGAAGCTATTCTGAAAGGGAACCATGGTGCCAAATGTGGTTTATTTGAATAATAAAGAAGAATTAGATTCCCCTGATAACTTGGCTGAGGGCCAATAAATCACTGGAGGTTAAAGATGCTTTGCAACTGCCATGTCTTTCTTTTGCTTTTCCAAAGTGCAAGCCTCAACTCTTCCATTCTGTGTTTTTCAATGCAAATCAAGTTGAGGTTAGTATGTGGTTAATACTCTCGCTTCCGTGCTTGTAAAAGATACATATATTTCTTTAGTGGGGTGAAAAAAAGAAGATACTAGCTTTCCTTACAAGTTATTACTCTTGTCTGGCATCATCACATCCTAGAGAGCTGGAATATAAAGACAAAAAAGGTATTATTTCAACACAGCAGAGGGCTTACAATGATGGAGCCAGGTGTTAGCATTTTTGCAGTTGGTGTTCTAAATTTATGCAATGCTAAGGTAACTGGGGTTCTTCTAATAAATGAATTCAAATAGTGCTTTATGGCCCCCACTATTTTAAAGTCTTTCAAGTAGGCATACCTTAATATTTTAAAAAAGAAGAAAAACGTGTCATTCTCTGTAGCTTGTGAGCCCCCCGCCCCCCACCCCCGCAAGCAAGTCTGCATTTTTCTCCTGTACACTAATCATAAAAAGTTCATCACTTCTGGATGTAACAAAGAAAAATGCCCTTTGAATGTGGAAGCTCTGAGGGTTTGGAGACTATTGAGAAAATAAAAGTATCAAAATAATTCAGAAACAGTACAAGGCACAGTGGCACATTATCAATTTACAACATTTAAATTGATAAATGCTTGGTGGTGAAGGCCTACAAGGGCACTTTGAAAAGCAAATAGCGATCTGGTGAAGAAATTGATTTTTCCCCCCCGAAAATGACTGCATGATGCATCATTTGACTGCATGCTGTCCGAGTGCTTGACAGAGATAATCTCAGCAATCCCACGGGTGACCTTATCGTTCTCACCAGGGCAACTTTGTCTACGTTCTGACTTTGTGCATGTCAAGGTTCCTCCCGGCAGGATCCTTGGGGGAAAAAGTTCCTCTGTTCGATCCAGATATTGAACTGCTCACTCTTCCCACTCTTCCCCCTTTCCCTTCCACTCCACCCTCCCAAATAGGCAAACACGCCTCTTTATTTCATCCATAATTATGAATGAACCAGACAGAAGAATACGGCTCTGCACTCTGTATCTTTGTTGAAGCCCCCTATTACTTTGTAGTTCACATAGTTCTTAGGTGATAATCTATATTGGCAGGGATCATTTTATCTGAAAGAGTAGGAAAATTTCCTAACCGTCTCCTTTAGTGCATTGCTACCTTAAGCAAAATAGAAAAAACTAACCAATTTCTTCCCTGTACTGGCAGGGTTTTTTCTGTGTTTTTTGTTTTTTTTTTTTCTCTCCTATAATCTTTACATAGAAATCCTCTGAAACTGTCTTAATTCACCCATGTTAGTTTCTAAGAATATTGTTCTCTCACCATCCAGTGATTCCAGGTATTTCTTTTATAACTTTAAAATTATGTAACAATGACATAAGGCCCAGATAACATGTCACCCTGTGCTATTTGACTTTGAATCCCAGTGTCAGCTTCTTTGTAGAGATTTGATGTAATCCATGAGGTTTCTTCAGGACCACTGTTATTTGGAAAGAATTGTTCTTCCAGAGAGAAATAATTGACAATTTTTTAGGCTTAACATTTTTCTGTTGATATATTTGGACATGTATATGTCTGTTGATCAGTAATCTTCCTGCCCCACAGCTTGTCATTGATAATTACAATTCTTGATTAGCCACTTCTTGAAAGCAGCAAATACCCTGCCTGGTTTGGCACCCTGAAGCCACAGTCCCCACTGCCTCTGACACCCTCAGTTCACCATATTCAACCCCTTTTACCTCCTTCTTTCATCCACAACATTAATTCTGAGTGAACAAGACGTGCTTCCTTGCTTTTGACAAGATTTGCTGCAGTCTCATGCGACAAAAACCCAACACTCATTCCAGATTCAGAAAGTAGGATTTATAACAGCATTTTAATTTAATGTTGGATGTCGAACATATAAAGAGATCACAGTAGTACTAGAGCTGAAAATTGATGCCTTTTTTATTAGTGTCCTCTCAGAAGTGGGTGAGACGCTGTTTGTGCAGTGGAGCACAGAGCAGCACAGTCAGATGAATGAGGATATGCTATCTGCAAGGAATCATATTTCAAGCCACTGTCGGCCTCTATTGATGTGCTCAGAGTTGAAAGGTTATGCTAGTAAATGCCATTCGAATTTCCAGCATTAGAAATCGGTAGAATAATCTGCTGGCTGTCACTTTATGCTCACCCTAAATGCACTGTGTGAGGATGTTTTTCTTATTTTAACTCCAAATTAATTTCTTATTACCGGTGCATTTCTTTCTCTCCTCTGTGCTTTCATCACTGCCCAAATGGGGCTGATTTTTAACAGGTCTTCAGTGTAGACCAATATCTGTGAAAGAAAAGGAAAGAAATATGCATCATTGTACATGAGAATCATGTTATTCTTATTTATTCCTTTGAACATACTTTACCAGACAGTGAGGCTAAAACACAGGAAGTTTGTGCAAAGGGAGCTTTTCTTGTTAGACTGAACCACAGAATCTGAGGGTAATTCAAGATATGCTTACCATTTTCAAATGTACGAATTGAAGACCTTCTGCATTGCTTCTTAATTTCTGGAGTTAAAGTGAGCAAGAGAAAAAAGGAAGATAGAACATTCTTCCTTTTATGGATCAGGATATCTTGAGTCAGAAAAAAAAATATTTTGTAAGGAGCTAGCTCATTTTATTTGTGTGGATAAAACAGTATTTCCAGGTTCACTTTTGAAGTAGAGCACTGAGCAAAAGTAAGATTAAGAAAATTTAGTCATCATTCTAAGTCTGTAATTTATTCATTTTTAAATAATGAAACGGTGTTTTTCTGAATTAACCCATGTATTATTCATGCAGGCATTGGCAATGTAATGTCCCTGGTTTTCTGGAAAGCAATATACATTTCTTTGCCTGACAAGCAATATTTTCTATATGGTATTAATTTAATGGCTTATTTTATTATGCAAAGTTGGAAAGTAAAGATAATTTCTTTCCATAATGTAATGCTTATATAGGCAATATATGCAAAATAATACCTCTACACTTAAGCCAGCTATCCTTTCTCAGTTAGCCTGGACCCTATGAGAATGATGAGTGAATGCAAACTGCTCATATGAAGAATAAGAAATAACTTGACCTTCTGGGAAGGAGGTCATAAAATCATTAAATTCATGTGAAATCCAAATTTCATTTCTACACACACACATTCAATCTATATTGGGTTTTACCTCTTATATAAGAAGACATGGTTTTTATGACAGGAGTAACATGGCAACAATTTCAGTGATAATTTCAGTTGGAATATAATAAGGAAATTGACTTTAGGATTTTGTATAAGTTCTAGAACTAGGCTGATAACCTGAAAATTGATGCTAGTTTTAGACAACAAATTCCTTGTGGCTTTTATCTTTCCTATCCCCACTCCCTCCTTTGGATGACTGTCTAAAGATGTAATCTCTTTTTCTTAGAATTATCATTTTTAAAGAGACTGATAGCAATTGTTTGAATTATTCAAAGTATCTTTTGATGCATTTTTGTATAAATATATATGTCTATTCACATACCTAAACACATATATAAATGTATACAATTGGTTTCTTTCTGATTTGGTTGTCATGCCTACTGCATTTTTGTCTGCAGATATAAATAATTTCCAAAATGATTCACTAAAACAGCAAACCAGGTTTTCCTCTGCGTGTCTCCTCCTCCTTTCTCAGCCTCCTACAGCTGCAAATTTACCACATTCAATAATAAGACAAAAACTTTCTCTCATGCTGTTAATTTTTAATGTACTGGCAGATTAAATCTATTACTTTCAATAACTATGCAAACTTTTTGAGAATAAAAAAATGTATGCAGAAAGAAGTTTTCCCTGGGAAGAAATAACATGGTCTAAGATTGGGTTTTTTCAGAGCAATTTAAGGCCCTTGGCAAAGGTAACAGAATACCTATGGGCCAAGTATGGCATTTGGTGACTCTCAGAAGTATGTCAGTAATACAGCATTAGGATATCAAGTAAAGAATCGTTGATGTCATTTAGTTTTTCATCTACATTTTGGAGAAGCCAAGTTTACATTAAGAAACATCTTCTCTTTTGGTCTTCTCTCCCCAAAGGAAGCATTGTTTTAGGACCACAGGCTATCTCTTTTAGCACTGCTTTGCTAGGAAACAATAGAAAATTGGCTCTCTATTAGGAAAGAGCTAAAGCTTCAGGAAGTTACACATAGGGGATGGTTTCACAGACCTCTAAGTTTTATGATCTTTCTGTAGACCTGCACGAGTTTGTTCCTACTTTATTAGATATTTACATCTGGTTAATCCAAGTCCCTAATTGTTAAACTTTATATTTTTTAGGAGCTTAAAAAACATTTGCACTAAATGTGCTTGTCCATATATATAAGGGAGCCACAGAGAAATGTTTTCCAGAAAATAGAAATGATAGTGCTAGCTCAGATCCAGCTCTTTCCCTTGAAATGTACAGGCTTGCTTTGTTTTAAGAAATGTTAGGGCTAGCAGAATCACCAAATGACTAAGTAGTAGATTATTTGTATTGCAATTCAAATGTGGTATTTGTGTTGCTTTAAATGTTGAGCTCCTTACTTGCCTTTAAATGTCCATGTAGAGAATTGTTGTGTAATGGATGAAATCAAAAGGGGGTGAAGGAAAGAGAGAGGGACACAAAAATGGAAGTGTTCAGAGGCATTCCACTGTAAGATCAATCCGCAATGACAATGGAAAATGAGATTCTGTTGGCAGACAACTTTTTAAGATCCCTGCGAGTAAGCATGAGTGTCTCCTTAGCCTCGCTTGCCAAGTGTAATGGGAATATTGTTTGCAACTTGGTCATCTGGAAAAGGAAAACATGATCAGACTGTTCACACTAGTTGTCCAGGATCATTTCAAAGTGCTGTGCAGCGTAGGTTTTGCATGCTTGTGATGTCCTATCCACATATTTGTGTGAATTAGAAAAGTCTACGCATCCCTGAGGACGTAAGATGCAAATTCAAGGAAAATAAGAGGTGAGACTGAGAACCAATTCCCTGAAATAATAATAAAAAAACCCCATAATTTCTCCAGTTCATTAATTAAAATTGACATTGCAGGGTTTGCAAAGACCAGGAAAGGACCGTGCCATTCCACTACATTTCAAAACCTTTTCACTTGAGCAGACAAGTAAATCATGCAATTACTGGGACTCATTGAGCTCTTTAGTAAAAACACGGGCCTGCAGCCTTGGCTGTAGCATACATTGAAATTAGAGCAGTTGAACTGAAGATATTTCTAAAATGTCACAACTGCTCGGTGACACTGGATGATATGTTTATCCTTTCATTATCACCAAGAACACCTGGGGCGGTGCTCAGGAAATCAGATAGTGGCTTTTAAAATAATTATAAAAGAAGCATAGATTAGCAAGCTGAGGGGAAAACAGACAATCCTGAATCACGATGTTACTAATTTTGAACTGTTTGGGGGCATCAGCTTCCAAGTCACAACAGTGTAATAACTGACTGCAACTGTCAGCAGTACTGAGGAGAGAGAGTGCCAAGTATGAGTATTTCTGAAAAGCAAATGTTTCCTGGAGATGAAATCCAAGCATTCATTTTCTGTTTATAAAATTAAGGCACTCTGTTGGTGGTGTTTCCTATTGTCAGTTTCTGGCTAGATCCTTTTGTCTGTTAGAAATTCAGTCTTTGGAGAAGCAGGAGAGAGAGCTCTGGACTGGCATCCCGGGGACCCGGTTCTGGTCTTGCCTCTGCTGCTAATCGGGCCAGTGACCTTGGAGCAGCCTGAATCTTCATTTTTCTTGAGTGTGAAATGAAAGGGCGATTTCTCAGGCTCCTTCTTTAAAATGTGTGCTCTCTGTAATTCGGTGCTGGACATATTTTCTTATGCACCGGGGTAGGGGTGGGGGAGGGGAGCCTGGAAGAAGTAGGCTATTTTATTTTTAACCTTCAAAGGAATTTAGTTGAGCAGATGCTACCCTGAACTAGTCAGAGTAGAAAAGAAATGATATGGCTTTTAAAGGGCACATCTAGCATATCTACTGGGGTAAAGTAATTCTGGCAATGCTTCAAAGGATATAACTTTTGATGGTAAAGTAGGTAGGCTATGGAATGAAATCACATATGGCAGGCTGTCAAAGTCTCCTACACTTTCAGTACGTTTATATAAGTGCAAATGGAGGCTGCTTAGATGGAGTCCCTAGCAATTTCCTGCTAAGACTGCTTTCAGATTATCTGATATTATTTGACTAAATTATCTCTGTAGAAGCTAAAGACAACTTTTATGATCAAATATTTTGAAATTAGTTTTCCTCGTTGGCAGATTATCTGAAATATGAATTGCTCTCGTTGGAGCACTCAAAATTGAAAGGCTTTTGGTAATAGCAATTATATAAAAACAAGGGTACTGAAGTGCTGTATATCATGCTGAAGGGGATATGTTTATAGGTCAGTGATGTCAATAACTGGAGTTCTTGCAGATACCTCGTCGTTACCCTTTTATTCTAGGCTAATACAAAGGACTGACTTTCTTTTTAACGAGGGTATTTCATTTTCTAGAATAAATACTGATTTTATTGACTCTAGGCATTTAAATGTAGTCAATTCATATTTATTACATTTCCCAAACCTTTCACGGGGTGTTCTGAGGATCTAAAAAGTAGCAAGTACACTGAAAATGTATAAAATTTGAAACAGTTCTGAGGTATTATTATCCAGTGATTGACTTGCGCACTCCTGATTCCTTCTCTGTGAGATACTTCTATCATTCTATGGACCTTCTCTGTTCATAGTTATAGTCTCACAATTAATAATAATTCTAACTAACATTTATTAAGCCCTTACTATGTGCCAGGCACTGTCCTAAGTACTCTACATCAATTAAAGTTTATAATCCCAACTGTTGTTAGGCACAATTATAATCTCCATTTTATAGGTAAGAAAACTAAGGCAAAGAGGTTAAATAACTTGCCCAAAGTCATACAACTGGGAAGTAGAAAAACTAACATCTAACCCCATCCCACTTGACTCCAAAGCACTCACTGTTAACCATTATTGCCAGCTGCCTCTGGACAGTTTTAGGCAATTAGCATATAGAATTATTCAAGTTTTATGGGTTAAGAGAAATTGAGACTTGGAGCAATTAAGCATCCTGCTCAGAACCATAAAACAGTTATTCTCACAATGTCAGTGAATATAAATGAACTTCTGAAAACATTGGTAAAGTTACATAGATATACCCCAAAATTCTGATATTCAGATTATTTGAAATGTTCCAAGATTTAATAACAAGGCCCAGTAATCAATGATAAGGCTCCAAACTCAGGGCACTTATGATATTCTCCATGCTTTTCATTGTATTCATGCACGTCTGCCTTCAGCCAGTACTTAACTGAGTGACCTACGTGTGCCAAAACTGCTAGAAACTGAGGCTATTGATGACTAAGGCATAGTTCCTGCCCTTAAAGACCTAATGGCTCTGAGACGCCCTGGATGTGGCAACCAAGCTATAATGACCTACATATAGTAGGTCTCAATCATTTTAACAAATATTGAATGTCACATGTGACAGTAGAGAGATCCAGTACAATCATGGAAACAGTGTGGATGAGTAACTCTGCCTAGAGAAATTTGTGAAGGATTTACTGAAGAGGTAACATTTTAAGTCAGGCCTTGATGGTCATGTTCCTTGTGGGAAAGGGGGAGTTGATATTCCAAGCAACGGGAGACATATATGCAAACTTATTTCTTATGGCGAGAGATAAGTCTGGAAAGTTAGAACTGGGCCAAATTGGAAAGGGTGTTGGAGTGAACTAAGGAAATTGGACTTTTCCCTTTAGACCCTTGGGAGCAATAAAATGTTTTAAAGGGGAATGTGCATTATTAGATCTGTGCTTCAGGCAAAAATAATAATAATAATTCTGGCTAAAAAAAAAAAAAAAGGAAAATGGAGGACAGAGGGAATCCTTCAATTAAAAGACTGATAAATAGTCCAGGGAAGAGATGAAAAGGGATTATCAGAAGGCACACCAGTGGAAATAAAGAGAACAGGATAGGTTTGAGAGGGTTTTTTTCCTGGTAAGATCAACGCCTTGGCGGCTGATCAAATGTAGTGAGAAGCAAGAAAGAAGTACGTTTTTAAAACTTAGTTTGGATTTGAACATGTGGCATTTGAGGAACTTGTGGGACATCTGTTGCATAGACAGGCTTCAGAGCTCAAGAGAGGGTTGGGTTCAAAGTTTCAGGTTAAGAAGTGGTTGGCATATAAATTATACCTGGACCCAAAGGAATTAGATGAGATTTCCAAGGAAAATTTGCAGTTTAAGAAGGAGGGAATGTGAGCTGCTGAGAAGGCAACCCTGAGAAAAACCCCAATTTACTGACAGGCAGAGGAAGAGAAGGCAGCATACAAGAAGCAGCACAAATTATCGGAAAGCGATCTGGCAAGTATCCTCCTCAAGAAGAAGCATGAGAAGTTGTCATTAGGAAAGTCAAAGAAAAATAGATTTTCGGGAAAGATGTGGTCAAGTGTCAGAAAGCTAAAATATTATAAGGATAGAAAATAAGCTATGGAACTCATAAGTTTAGAAGCGTACCAGTGATTTGAATATCATCAGTAGCACTAGTGAAAGCTGAAGCCCAAACACAGAGATACCCACATGTCCAGCAAGTGTTGGCCTCTCTTGCAAGCAGTTTGGGAGTAAAGGTGGGGGTGAGGTGGGTGGAGGGAGCAAGGGGGAGATGAAGGTAGTTTGAGGGAGATAAAGGGTTGATGGATCTCATTTTTAAGCTGCAGCAATTTTAAGTTGAGAAGCTGGGGCATACAGAAAAAGATATATTAAAGATTTGGGAGAGGGATAATCATTGGACTCAGGTCTCAGAAGGATAAGCTTGATAGTGTGAAAGGCATGAACCTGAGGGTTAAGTAGGGATATCTCTTACTCTTCTGCTGGAGAGAAGTTGGGGAATAGAGTTTGGTTGAAGGTAGGAGTAGGAGAGGAAAGAGATCAGTTTTGAGGGAACTCATGGTGTCCCTTACCTGGTAAAGGTGAGACCAGAACAAGACTATGTGGTTACTTTTGCTAGGATTAGTCAACCTTGGTCCATCCACACAGTAGTGCAATGGACAAAGATGCCAAAGTACCAGTGATGCCAGGCATGAGGAAAGACCAATGCAGGAAAGGCCAGTCATGGGCTAAGGCCAGAATAATTCTAACCCTTTTCTGCCAAACCTGATGGAGGTCCTGTCCCTGAGACAAAACCCTGGGAAATTCTAGGGGGAGTAATGGATGCCACTGTGGGCACAGAAAAGGAAGCAAATTCACTAAGATGGTAAGAATCCAAGATTCACAGATTGTATTCATTTCTCCCCCTATTAACATCTGATCATTTGTGAAGAAAGGAAAAAACTTCAGAAAGTATCTTCTATAATATTTTAAACTTTGAAATACTTCCTTTTCTGTGTCCCTTAAATCATATATTAGCAGCCCATATAATGGGTACTTTTGCCAAGTCTCTCTTTATTTCCCAGTTTTCCATTTGTCCTTAATGTTTCTCCAAATGCAAAGCTCCCATCTTCCTTTGCACCTTATCTCTTTCTCCAGGCAATTAGGGCATAATTGGTAAAAAGAATATTCTTTGAGAACAATACAGTCCCTCAGTAAGCTCTTGGTAAGAGAAGTGATTTGTTTGTTTTGTTGTTTGGAGTTTATTTTATGGTGAAAATTTTTAAAACGCCTTTGGGCTTTTACAATCTATTTCTAATTATATTTTCTAACTGTCAGTGATTATAAGATAGAAAATTGTTGAATAATTGTAACTAGATCTATCTACCATAGTGATGACTGGTTTCATAGCAAAGTAGATGATATAGAACATGTAAATTCCAGATCTTGAGAATGTGTTTCAGTACTGCTTTTTGCTTCTCAAGAAAGATAGAATAGAAGGAAGGGAATAAGGAGGGAGGGTGGAAGGAGAGAGAGGAAACCAAGAGAGAATAAATTTGTTCTTTGTGGCCTCCCACCCCCTTGTAGCCCACCTCAACCCTTAGGTTGCCAAGTACAAACCTGTGGCAAACAGGGATTTTACAAATATTTAAATGGAATGTGTAACGTAAGCCATGATCTATGCCTGCTTGCAAAAGTGGGCCTATTAAATGAAGCAAATGCCATCCGTGTCTGTTTCCAGCTGAGGTTATAATGTGTGGGATGGTTGTAGCGCCAGATTCCCTTTACATTCGGCATCATAAACCACACGGTTTATAGTACCATATGAATTTGTAGAGCTGATTGTTTTATTATATTTGTGTGTAAATTTTTCATCCCTTTCGGTTCCACCACCATTCTTGGAGAATACAGGTTTTGTGCTGATACGATGTTTCCTAGCTCTAGGCATGGCCTACCCCTACTACTGACTGTAATTTACTTTTTGGTGTCTGTCGCCTTGAGCTTGCCTTCTGACTAGCTTGTTGAATGATGTGCTAATCCATTATATTTTTCAGACAAGTGTATCGACCAGTATAAACAGACTGGAGGGCACAAACCTAAATGAAAGCTATACTTCCCTGAATCATTTAAAAAGCTACTGCTTGGTGGCAGTGCAAAATAACTTGGCTCTGTACATTAAGTAAAGGAGAGGGAGATCTCAATAAATAAAACAAAAAATTGAAATATCCGTGCCTGCAGGAGTTGTGCCCAGGTTTCAAACGTTCACCTTTATTTACCTCTATTGTTTTGACATGATGATCAGAAAAGGCCACTTTAAAAATGCCCTCTTCTGATACAAATCAGCATTTAGCTCCTTCTGCCTATTGTGAGGCATTCTTACCCAATCCCGGGTATCTTTCACAGGAAATGCCATTCGTTGTTGTAACATGTTTACACAAATGAAGAAAGTAGGCACTCAGAGAAATTTTAGCAGAAAAATTAAGCCTTAGATGGGCCCCTTGTAAGTCTTTCTCTTTGCCAAAGATGTGGTAATGGATGGCCAGATGGATCGAAGAAAAATGTTTCAAAGTAATCTTTATTTAAAAAAAAAAAAAAGTGTCAGCAAGACCCAAGCGCTTCCATTTGCAAGGTCAAAGCCACGAAGTGTAAAGATTTACCTGTCCCAATATGAGTGAAGATACTGTAGCTTATGAAACTTCTAGTTGGTATATTCAAATCTAACCTAGCATCAAGTAACATTGTGGAAATGTAGTATTCTTGAATTAAAATTACAACTCCACCAAAGCAAAGCAATTCCCTGAAGATAAAGACAGGCTCAGTTTTTCCCTGGGCACCTTGCATACATGTTACTTTTACAAATAGTTATACTGGAAATTAATTACTCACATCTCTTCAGATTACCAGTATCAAAAATATAAACCCATTCTTCCCAAATCTCTCGCTCTGCTTCCTGAAATTTGTGAGGCTTAGCGTGATGTATTTTTCACGTTCATTTTATCCTTTCTCATTTGTTTTATTCTGGGCCTGGCCACCATCCTTTTAGGGACAGAGGAAATTAACATGTTGTTGAACAAGATTGCCAGTGCAGATCTGGAGCCATTGTTCTGTGACAGCTTAAATTCCGAACCTGCAGATGTACTGCCCTGTGTGAGGAGAATTGGCTAATAAATCCTTTCCCCAATTCCAAAGGCAAATAAAAAGAACTCTTTGTGGCCACACACAACCCATGTTTGATCTCTGGGGCAGTATCTCTCAGCCTGGTTCCATTTTGAACATACCACCTGGAATTTGGAATTCACTTCTGGGCCTTAGACAACCAGTGGGGTTAGCACGCTCCTTCTTGTTCTTTCTAAAGGAAATTACTGCTCACAGCTCCCTTTGCTGCTTTGAGAATTATAAACCCATGCTTCCTTTGCCTCCTTTTCTCTTCATAAGTCAGAACTACCGATACCCATCTTTTACTCACTTGGGTTTGGCCAATGGGGCCAGTAATCTATCCTACATTTTTAAAAAGAGCCACCAAAGGCCTGGCTTATCATAGGAACTACATAAATATTTGTTGACTGACTGAATATCCTCCATATTTCATGGAATATTCTGTTCCTATGAATAATCCTTTAATCAGGGGTTTTCTAATGGGGCAGTCAATTCTGAAGTTTGTTTCAATATTCAACTGTAATCAATCAAGGGGAGACATAACTAGGATCAGATGTCATTTAGGAAGACTGGTTTTACTTGTCCACCTTATTCATCATCTAATAAAACCAGAGCTTTAAAAAAGGGGTTATCTTTTCTCATAGAACAATGCATTAAAACAATGAAAGGGAATTCAAATATTATCAGTATCTACATAGTAGGAAGTGGGAATGAACTTAACATTTCTTGAGAATGGACTAACATGCTAAGCTTAATGTTAGCAGCATGAGCATTAATAACAGCAAGTTATACCTGTTTGAGCAACTGTGTGCCAGAAACTATACTGAACCCTTATACATGATTTCTTATTTAGTACTCTCAACAATCCTAATGAGGTAGATTCTGCTATTCATCCCAGTTTTGTCTAGAGCAACCAATACCAAATAGAAAAAGAGCTCTCATCTCCCTGATAGAAAAGTGACGGTTTCCGAGCAGGCTTTATGGGGAAAATGAATTCTAGGGTGTGTTTCAAATGTAAGTCCTCTTATTCACATATCTTTGTAAATCAGACCCCATACCAAAATAAATAAATAAGTGCAGAAATAAATCTCTTCTGGGTTTAAATAATAAACCTTTACAACTAGAGAAGCATCATATTTTATTGGATGATTTGGGATGGGCAGTTGAATGATCTACAGGATCTCAGTATGTGACTTGACAGATTTCATATTTCAGTTTCTTGATATTTTCACCCATAAAACAAGAATAATTATTCAGGCTCTCTATATATTATAATGAAAGATGATAAAGATTGATGAAACATGGATGCATAGAATGAAGGATTCAGAATAAATGTACTCCTGAGTTCATGGATATGCTATTTATAATAATAGAATTGTCCTACTCAGAAATAGTTTCCCTGTTCAGTTGTACATTTAATTATGAATCATCTTTTTTTCTAAAGAAAATTAAAATTTGACCAATATGTATTAGGCATCTTCTCAGTAATACTACGGGGAATAAAAAGATGAGCAAGTTAGCCTTAGACTAGAAGTATCAAAAATAAATAATGTAATAAAATATTTTCCTTGAATTTTTTGAAAGCTGCCAATGTTGGAATTAAAGGTCTTGTATCTACGTGAAGCCAAACTTCAAGGAAAAATGGAAATGTTCAAGCAAAAATACAGATGTTTCAAAACATCTGGATAATTAGTATCCTGTAGATTTACCATATGGATCTCCTACAAAGTTCTTCCATTTTATTTCAAGCTTTCAAAATTAATTTGAAGTTACATTTTTGTGCTTTATAGACCAACAATCTTACTAACATACTTTTGTCAGTCATAAAATATTAAACCTCTACTTAGTGGTCTTGAAGCTAAGGTCACAATGTTTATAAACCCACTTGAAGCGTTTGGTAACAGTTTTTGTATATTTAAAATGTTCTAGGATCTAGGATTTGACCATTGGACAAACGAGGTAAATGCTGAAGGGACTTAAGTGCAAAGCAGCTAGAGGCCAGGTAACCCAGCTTCCTGGATGGAGATTTCAGTGCAACCAACCCCTTCTTTATTAATTGGGCAAAACAGAGAAGCCATCAATGCTGTGATGTAAAATCTGGTATCTCAGATACATTAGATAAAAGTCTTGTTTGTTGTGAACCTAATCCTACATGTAATAATTTCCTTCTAAGATGACTCCAGGGCAGAAGGGGGAAAGAGAAATAATTATAGGGGAACTGTGTGACGCCAGATGGCAGGTGTATTTGAAAGGCATGACTATGACCTGTGGGCTTTAAAGGCTGGTGAGAGCCTTTTGCAACCCATCCACCCTGGCCTGCAGACTTATAGCCGTGGTTGTTATCCTCAGTCCCCCCGGGCAATGCAGAACCAGGTGTGGCTGCCTGCTGCCTCATTTCTTTACAACCGAGAATATAATCTTTATGACTATAAAAAAAAAATCACTCGGCTCACTCTAAGTTTTCTTATTTAGAAAAATCTCATTTTTATTCTTGTCCGCGGGAAGCTCCAACTCTGACTTAGAACTACCATGCCTTGTTTCGCTTTGTTGGTCCCCCCACCCCAAGTGCCTTGCATTCCTTTAATTACCTTCCATCAATATTTGGAAGAGCTGGTTTTGAAGAAATCTACCCCCCCCCACCATCCCCACTAAACATGTTAATCCATTTATGCTTCTAAACCCAAGTATTCATCCCACACATCAAAATATGTGAACCTTAGCAAGATAAAAGCTGTCCAAACCTGATTTTGTTTCTACACAGATGGCTATAAACATGACACTGGGATATTAGTCTTGGCTTTTCTTGACAGACCTGAAAATTGGCCATGCAGAACTGTTTAAAATTGGTAGGAAAAACTTACCCTGAAGTTTATTGTTGATGAGCACAAGAGAAAACACATAATTAATGGAAATGGATGTCAGAATAAAGAAAAATGTGTTATCCACTTCATTTCTGAGTCCTAGCCAAAGGTGTTGAATAAAGCTAATATTTTAGAGGTGAAAGGGAACTTTTGCTTATTTTAGTGAAGTAAAAATTTGTGCTATAGTTTACATGTGTAGTAATTAATTTATACCCTGACAAGTCTTTTCATTAAAAATACATTTTTTAATTACAAAAGTATCATACAACAAAAATTTGAACAGTATCTGGACTAACAAAAAGAAAAGAAAATACCATATCCATTTAGAAAAACATAAACAATTTGATGTGTATCTTCTCAGATAGTTCACTGTGGATTTATATTTACATATGCTCATTTTATGTTTGTTACTGCTTTGTGGACCTTTCTTAAAATATCATGGGCTTTTTTTCAGTATTAATAAATACACTTACAAAGTATTGTTAATGACTACATAACATTTCTTTCTGTAGCTGTGCCGTAATTTATTTAACCAGGTTGTACATTGAAGTCCTTTCCAATTTTGAATACTGCACACTGTATTTATTTGGTGAATATCCTTGCAGCAAAATTTTTATATATGCACCCATTATTAAATTTTCAGGATAAGGTTCCAGAAATCTAGCCAAAAGGATAATATATTTTAAATGGTTGTCAAACATTTAGCAAAATTATTCTTGAGAAAGATGGTACTAGTTGACTTTCTTACAGCACTGTATTAGGTTATCCATTTCCTCACACACTTGACAGAATGGAATTTTTCCTTAAAATTTTTTTTTAATAAATCAAAGGTGAAATGGCATGCTCTTATTTTACAGGAGGTTCTCATATCTATTCTAAATTTGAATAAGGACGTTCCCCAAAATGTGCTGTAGTTCTTCCTGAAAAGCATGTGCCTAGGAGGCTGATTTGTAGAGAAGCAATGCTGTTTTTATCTTGCTGTAGCATTTGCACAGGACTTTGCTGTATTCCTGAAGTCCATCCAATGTAAATATCATTATACCACGTTCACCTTCTTAGGTCTATAATATTCCATGTTTATGCTTCTAGTTTGGTTTTATGTTAAACTTGGAAATAACAGAGGAATGATATGCACTCTTTGATGGGTTTTTTTTTTTTTTACCCTAACACTTGTTCTCTGAAATCATTGTTTTTATTTTTTTTTTTATGTATTTGCCTATTTCCGGTAGCACCTTTCAAATGTTCAAGATTCTCTTCAGAAAGAAATGCAAAATTCACAGCAGATACAGCTTCACCTGACAGAAAAACAAAGCAGGCTTTATTTTTTAAAAAATATTATATATACAGATCCTATAACTAACGGGGAAATTCTGGTCTTAAATCAGACCTTCAAAAATAGTTCTATAAAAAAAAGCACATAAAGAGCATAAAATATTTGAGGTAATAAGGCACTCAAATGAACTAGTTCATTTTAATTAAAAAATAAACGTATTTCTTTACCTCACAGCTCGCTTTGATGCTAGATATTTAAAGAGGTTTTTTCCCTACTGGTTTTTCAGTACTAGGGGATATACTGAACCTCAGGTGGGTACCAAGCGCTACAGAAAGCCCTAGTCTTCTGACACCTTCCTTATTTGTCTGTGTTGGTAGGATGAAAGTGAATGATGGTTCTCTAGGCCTAGGCTACTATTGGGCGTTGGAAGGTTCTAGGTTCTAACACTGTGTAATTGCAAAAGGCCATTTTCTGTTTATGGACAGAGAAAGAATGAGTCCAGAGCCATGCCCCTTGTGGCCAGCGGCAAATAAAACATCTGCTCAATTACACCTGCTCTGTCCAGGGTTCCAGTTGTATCCACAGCATATTCAGTGCTGGGCAGCAGAGAGTTGTACCTGAGAATGAGAAGACTGAGAAATCATCTACTGTGCTTCTAAAATGGGAAAATAAATTGGAGTAACTATATAAAAGGGTCTTTTGGCATATGTAAGTACTCTTAGTGGTCTTTTAATAAAGATATGAATTATTCTTAGCAAACAATTTATAAAATAATCCCCTAAGAATTGACCAATGAAGGAAAAAGATGAGCTAATGGCATATCAACTATTAATAGTTCATATAGTGGGTATTTAGGTACAGTGTATATCTGCAGTTCCATAGCAGAGAAGAAGATTTTTTTCTTCTCAGTCTGTGTTAGAATGTATTGGAAAGGAAAACAACACCTGGTTTGAAGAGAAACTTAAAGATTTTTAAGAGACTATTTACATATGTAGTCAGTAAAGAAAGGGGCAGATGTCAAATAGCATTTTGAAAACCTAAGTATAGCAATTTAAGAAGAGTAGCAGATTAAAGTTGAAGAAATTACTTTGTGCTTATTCTACACAGCTGTGCCATAATTGAGAACGGTTAGAAAAATGTGGGAAGTTGGCCCTCTTCATAGTCTAAGGGTTCTTAGTCTTGGGTCTGTGGACCAACATGGAGTCTATTGATAGAATGTCAGAAGTCAATGAATTTGGATAGGGGAAAAATCACAAGTTTAATTTCACTGATCTCTAACTAAAATTTAGATTCCTTTCTATTATGAATGTAGACTATAAATCATAGTAATATTAGCAGTATCTGTATGTGTCACCAATAGAAATCATACATACTTTCATATATTACTGTTCTTGAAGATATCACTATTTCAAAATTTGTATAGTTATTAGACCCAACATTGATGTTATTTAAAACATTAATAAAGAAGCATATATGTTACTATATCATATACTTGGCGATTTTTTGGTATTTTGATAACAGAATTTCAATATAATTAGTTTCCTTGGTGATCCTAATATTTTATGGATTTCAAGACATTATTTTAAGAAAAAGTGTATGTGAACTTCACCAGACTGCCAAAAGGGTCCATAGCAGAAAAACAGTTTAGGAACCCTCTTCATCAATGGATGCATATAAAAATCGATCAATAGAAATGAGAGAGAACTACAAGGAAGCACTTTTCACATTTTCAAATTTTTAGACTCTGCTTAAAACTGATAGATTGGAAATTTAAAAGAAGTCGTCAGGTTGTGGGCAGTTTAATTCCACTATTTAAATATTTAAATTCCCATCTCTAAAGAAGGATAGGCTAGCAGGACAAGGGCTTAGATTTAAAGAAACTTATAGCCAAAAGAAGGAAGTATTTTGATGGAATAACCTGTGCTCACAATACCCAGAGACTTTAAAGCTTCATGAAACATACCCAGATTGAAAGGTAGCTCAAATGAAAACCTCTATGGAAATAATTTGACAGCATGTTTTTTGAATTCCTCCTATATAATCACAATAGTATTAAAGCCCAGCTTTGACCTCCAGGAGTTTAAGGTCTCTTTAGGAAAAACTAACCATCAATGAAGACATTTATGATTACCTACAAACATATACAAATAAATAAGGTACAACCTGAGTATGTAGCTAATGATTTGGTTCACCTTGGGTTGATGAGTAGATGAATCGGAGAATAGGAAATGGAAGCAGAGATGATATAAAGGCATCCCTGAAGTATAGAATAAGGAAAGTGCTGAAGCAGTGAGCTAGGGCAGTAGAAAAGAAAGTCTGTGTTTCACAGTGGGAGACATGGGCTGTGGAAGAAGAGGAAGCAGGTTCCAAAGGGGAAAAGGACCAAGCACTAGGCTAAAACATGAGATTTGTTCTTTTAGTTTAGCTCATACTCTGGAGGCAGGTTGTGAAAGCCACTGGGTATAGGATGAAATGCAAGAAAGAAATCGTCATAGGAGAGACCAGAAGAGAGTCTCCAGTCTGGAAATACACACAAAGTGGTGAGGGAGTCCATGCTGCAGTAAGGTGGCCACTGTGAAGCTCAAAAGAAACAGGTAGATCTGACAGATATGAAGGTAAGATGAATGCTGGACTATTGAGGCATGCGTGGACAGGAGAAGGTAAAGGACACAAGGACAATCTGGTTGGAATCTGAGAAATTTAGAAAGACAATGCTGTAAACCAACAGGTGAGATTCTAGTTCCATACTCTACCTGGACCAGGAGGTGGCCCTGTCACATGTCTGCACTTCATTACCCAGGAGGTAGCCGTGTCACATTTCTGCACTTCATTTTTCCTTCTACCAAGTGGGGAGAATATGTAAAATTAAGTAACATCCCAAGGAGTGTAATCCTTTGGATTGAAAAAACGTTACCATCTTTTATAAATTTTGTGATTTCTCTGTAGATTGAAAACAAAAACCCACCTTGTGAGTGAGAACACAAAAACAAACTAAATGAGAGCTACACTGCTCTTAAAGGATCTTAAGCTGTGTAATGCCAACCCATTATCAGAACTAATGTCATTGTTCCAAAGAGTTTACCTATCCATAATTTCTTTTACTTTTCCACTGAGAATCATGCTGGTGCTTACTGCATTTTGGATACAGCATGAAAGTGTCAAAATGTGGGCTTTGAAACTCAGGCAAAAACTTCAATGGGCTACTGAAGGACATTATATTCAGTAGCTTAAAAATCTGATGGGCTCATTTTAGTCTCTGGATTTCTATTTTTTATCATGCCTTTTTATTTTCATTTTATGGTTGTAATTTAAGTTATAAATAAGCAAGGAAGAATCACATCCTGATATCTGTGATTATCAGAAATATTAAACGGTGATAAATTTTCCTATTGTCATTTAGAACTATGGGGCACCTAGCGAGGGACCTAGGGAGTATTTGTTAATTTGTTAAGGGACAGTCGTGAAACACTTTAGAAATAATGCCTCATGTGCTTTATTTGATCTTTTTTAGGAATGGGAAATTTAGGCATCTTGTTGTGTATTTTCTTAAAAATATGTTCTATTTTTATAAAACCAAATAACAACAATCTTTGCTTTCAAAACAATCAGAAACTTTTGCTGACTGTTGGCATAGTGTCATAGTTCACTTCCCAAAAGGATTTACTGAGTTGCCCAATCTGAACAGTGAATTCTGCACTACTTTTAAAAGATAAATTGAGTTACCTAAATTTATTTGCAGGCCGGGCGCGGTGGCTCATGCTTGTAATCCTAGCACTCTGGGAGGCCAAGGCGGGCTGATCATTTGAGCTCAGGAGTTCGAGACCAGCCTGAGCAAGAGCAAGACCCCGTCTCTACTAAAAATAGAAAGAAAATTAGCTGGACAACTAAAAAATATATATAGAAAAAATTAGTCGGGCATGGTGGCACATGCCTGTAGTCCCAGCTACTCGGGAGGCTGAGGCAGAAGGATTGCTTGAGTCCAGGAGTTTGAGGTTGCTGTGAGCTAGGCTGACGCCACGGCACTCTAGCCTGGGAAACAGAGTGAGACTCTGTCTCAAAAAATAAATAAAGTTATTTGCAAAATAAATTTTATAAACAAGTACTTTTTGATTAAATACATGTGTATATAAACAGTAATTAAAAGGAAAAAAAACTAGAATGTAGTAACTGAAAGATGCTGTTGAGTAAAGGCAGCAAAAATAATGTTTTTAGGGAATAGTAATATAATTATATATAATAATATACATTTATAATTAGTTACAGTAAATTCAATTTTAATAAATTATGTTGACTTTTAAATATGTTTGCAGATTTATCCTCTAGTGGAACACAGAATTTTTCCTTTTGGAAAATTAAGAATAATTTTTGAATGCCAGCATATTTTCTAATGTTTCATTTTTTATTTAAGTTAGAAGTTGAAATATATCATTTTCTTTAAACAATACTTGTCAATAAATAAAATAAGGTTAGTAACAAATTCATATGTGTTTAGACTTTAGTTGGACTCATTGGGTTATTGGCTTTACTAGGAAGAAGAGACAATTGTTTACTATACCATGTAGTTCATAAACCTATACTCAAATGGATATAATACAACTCAAGAGAAATGCTAGAGAAGTATTTCCAGTGAGGCACTCTGGAAAATATAGAATTTGGAGGAACACCAAGATGCAATAAAAAACAAGAGAAAGCTACCCAGTTCAGAGTTTGTTGATTCAACCCCCCAAACAAGGAGCCTTTATTTGTAGCTAAGCATCTGGTTCTGTTCTCCTCTACTCTCTTAAACAGTTTCATTCTTCTTTTGCCTTATTTTCCCCATCTGTGTTTCCCCTAGATATATTAATTCAGATGGTTTCAATTTAAAAACCATTTTTGTGCCCTTTGTTTTTCTCCCCAATAGTTTTAGTCTGTTGTCAATTGATCAAGATTGCTGTGCATACGTAGTTTAGTCCACAAATTTAATTCCTATACAATGTAGAACAGTTTGTGTCAGTCATTGTGAAGAATTAATGTCTTCAATATTATGCTTTACCCACAATAAGAAAACTAGCACTTATGATGGATGCAGAAATTTCTTAAGATGGCAGTCCAATGTCTTTATTCAAGATTATAGATGCTGGAACCAACTGTCTAGTTGAAAGCCCAGTTCTCAAACGTAATAACTGGGTGACCTCAGGAGGTTACCTACTCTATGTGTTTCAGTTTCCTCATCTGCAAAATGGAAATATAGTAGAATCTACTTCACAGAACTGCTTTGCTGAAATCCTGAGATGATTCACATGACACACTTTGCGCAGTGCCCAACACTTCTGCTCATAGTTATTGTTATTAGCCCATCAGAGAAACTCTAGCTTATTGGGAACCTATTGCTAAGTGTATTCTTCTGAAGACTCTGATTTCAGTGTGTACCTGTAGTATATCTTCTCTCTTAAAAAGATTTTTAAAGAATTTAATCCTGACCAATTAAAAGAGTTCCCCAAATGATAAATTACCAAAATAAAAATGTAAGTCCCACAGCTTCAACAGCTAAGGCTGCACTGGTTACTTTAAGGAACGCTGACTATGGAACCTCAGATGAATCCAGTGTGTAGAAAAACTTGGCATCTTGGGTACAAATGTTTGATAAATGTGGTTTACTGCGCCACGTGATTTCCCTACTACCAGGAACATTTTGTTACTCTACTTACAAATTATTTGTCTCAGTTGAGCATGTTCCCTAAACTAAAGGTTTTCCCCTATCATGTAATTACTGTTTTAAAAATAAAGCCAGATTTTTTTTATGGTTTAGGGAGTACAAAAATATAAGGCATGTTTTTCTAATTATGAAACTGCTGTCAAACAGGCCTATAAAGCAGATGCACTTTGCAAATTAGAGGCTGAATCCAAGGTTCCTATGGCTTTAAAATGGCTCCTTCTTTGGCCACTGATGTAGCCTGTGGCACTGAAAGCAGGTGTGATGTGAACATACTGTCTCCAAGACCAAACTTCCCTCTGTAATCCTCCCAGATGCGGGGCAGATCCAAATATCCTTCGGCAGTCAGATTCCATGTTGGCACCACCTGCTAGCAGAGAATTTACAGAAACTGAACTATGGATGCTTGATCTTTCAAGGCTCCCATAGACCCAAGTCCCCCTGACATAAGGACTTAGTTTAATTTCTCAACCTGTCAGATGGCTGGTTCATCTCAGCAACTCTTACTTCTCACTTTCCTTTTTGCTTCTTAATTCCTTTTGCTGTTAACAGCTTATGGGTTTTCTGAAACCTATGAAAGATTCTTCCTAATTCAGTATTATCATAACTGGATTTTTGATGATTACACTCACAGTGTGAATCAGAGTAGCTGAGAGAACACTGCCCTATTTCCTATATATTCAGACTGGCTACTCAATAGTAAGAACTACTGTTAGAAGATCTTTCTCAAACCTTTAGTCTGTTGTAAAGAAATAGACTCTGCTTTTGTCCTCATCTTCCCCCTGAAAATATGTACCTAAAAGCAACTACATGGACATTTCTTTCAATTTCTTTTTGAGACTCAGTGTCAGATTTATTTAAAGAAAAATTTTCTCCAGTTCTGTTTTCCTTTATGTAGAAGCAATTTAATGACTTTTTTTTTTTTCTGGTTGGAGAATAATGTCCATATTCTATTAAATAGAGTCACTTGGACAAGGACCATCTCCCTGACGATGAAAGATGGGAGGGAAATTAAATTCTACTTGAAGCTGGATATTGCGTATGAAAATGAGGAAGGACAATCAATGTAAGAAGCTAGTGCAGCCAGAAAATGGCAAAAAGCACCTCCTTCAGGCAGCAACCTTCAGATATTTCATCTTAACGCTGATTTCCATGCCAGTCAAACAGGATGAGGTTCTGTGGTTACGTCAGCACATACCCGGGAAGCTTGCCTAAAATTACTCATAGTTCAATGAGTGGCCTTGATTACAGTTTAAATGTCCTCAGCCTAAGCCAGTGACCTTGAGTCAAAGCATTGCTTTATATGAATGTGTAGGTCCAGACCCCACATCCAGTCATTCCCACCATCATCTACTATAGTTGTTTTTTTTGCTTGTTTGTCTTAGTCACACTTGCAAAAATGATATGAACTCTGTCTCAGATAAATTCAAGGACCTTAACCTCTTGGCCATGGTGTGGATGCTAATTACTAAGACCTGATTAGAAATTACTAGTTCCCAAAGGTGAGATATACATCCTCTTTTAATTTCAGGAGTTAATCTTAATTATAGAAATCAGTGCTTTAAATCTGCTAAGGAAGTTTTGTCATGAAAGGTTTTTTGGGGATGAAGATGAAAATTTATTACTGAATTTTTAGAGGCAAGAAGCACTTTCTACTAGAGAAATAGAAATTCTTTGGGATAGAGGTGGTTCAGGAAAGTATCAGCAAGATGTGAAGGCCATAAATGTAGCAATAAAACCCAAGTGTGCTGGGATTTAGAACAGACCCCAAGAGGCAACATGAATACACTCAAGTTATTCCATGTCAGTTTCTGAGATATTTTTGGGAAAAAATGCAGAGTATTTTTATAAGTTCAAAGGCTCATAAGAAATCATGAACAGAAAATTTCTAAATAATGTGTTATTTGCTGTGTAAAAAAAAAAGGCAGAAAAAGATCACAAAATGAAGTTTTAGAGACTTTTGGGTCATAGGAAGTTTTCTAATTCAATATTCAGCAATAATGAAGACCTCAATCCAGATTTTTAATCCCTAAAGTCAGAGCCTTGCATTTTATTTTGTTTTGAGTGGCCTTCAATATTTAGATACATACACGTAATATTTACTGTTAGGTATTCTGCACACTGTAGATCTTTGACATGTGAACTGCTTGCTGTGGATCTCCTAATTGTCAAGGTGAATGTGGTAGATAGAAGTATAAGTTGGCTGGTTGAAGCTTTCAGAGAAAGATATTAGAGTCAAAACCAAACCTGTGTTTTGGCAATATAAGAGGGCCATTTTTATTTTTTGAATACTCAGGGACTAGCTGTTTTGCAATAATAATAAAACAATAATAATGAGTTTATTATAAGATTATACACATGAAATCCCAGTTACACCAGACATAAAGAGCAAAACTCCCACTCCACAGCAATTCCCATTTGTTGATGTGAGCCAGATGGAGAACAGGTCGTGGGACATTACACCAGTCTATGCCCTTGACGCTTGCAGACATTTTCCCTGGCTGTCTCTGGATCCAGGTCACTCAGGTTGGGCTCACCAATGTCAGCCTCCATTCATTTATTGATTCTACTCATTCATTTATATTTATTTATTCCAAAAATATTTATTAAGCACCTACTATTGTCCAGGCACTGTACTAGCCCTGGAGATACAGCAGTGTGCACATTAGGCAGGCCCCTGACTTCACAGTCCAGAGGATTTTGGTGACACTGGAATCTCCATTAGGAAAGGAAAAGCTTGGGCAGAACTTCCACAGTGAGCAGATCTCTGCCTTCCCACCACACCTTGTGCAGGGAAGGGCTTGTTATGAACACGATGACTTGATTTTCTCTACTATTTCTTAGGCACAGGCACAGCTTTCTGAGGAGCACCTCTCCTTCACTTTACTTTGATGAGAACTTGTCTACCCTTATCAGCTGTCCTTACCTGTACGGGACCACAGGGCCAGCTTTATCTGTTAACCCTCACAATCACCTTACTCTACTTCGCTCTGTGCTTTAAGGTGACTTAATAAAAAACTGACTGCCAGTTCTCATGACCACACTTTGACTTGTAGGCCTGGGCTGTAGGAGCTCCATACAAACATTTATACTAATCCATCTCCCATTGGTTGGAGCAGAGAGTGGAAAAACCGAGTTCTCAGCAGGGTCTGTTTGACTTGGGAAGCACAGGATTCTGGCAGGATGTGGGTGGTAAAAGCTCCATCCAACTCCTAAGGCAGTTGACTATTGCAAAACCCCTAAAGTGAGCAAAACCTGAGCAGAATTCCCAAAAACTACCTTAGATCTTAGGTAGTGTTCTAGGCCTTTCAGTGTCTTGCCAGTCTAATCTCAGTTGATTCTCACAGTTTAATTCTCATACACACTGTGTGTAGGAAATGTGCAATCTACCACATTTGATTAGGTATATCCCCAAAATTTTACCTTTGTGTTTGCCTGAGGACAGTCAAAGCTCTCAGTCTTAGCCTATTATCCTCATAGTTTCTTCTTGGGGAAAGTATATGACATACCCTTTAACTTGGAAATATATGACTGCCCAGAGGGAGAAAATCCACAAGTAGAGAAAGAACAACCTATGGACTGGCTCAGAGTATATGATATATGCACATTATGAAGATACCACATGTGTCTTGAGAATCTCTTACTCCCCCGACACTCTTACCCCAGCACAGTGTCTCTTGCTGCTATGAGGTATGTGGAGCAGACCTCATGCTAGTTTTCACAGAGGAAAGTGACAGCTTGCTGGCTGACCTCTGGGAGATCAGAAATACGTGCATTTAAATGACACGAACATACCGAGTTCACCCCATATCTCATATGGAATAGATCAGTGGCATCCTCTTGGAGTGGGTGGCCTAGACCATTGGCCCCTACAAAAATTATCTTCTGTATTGTTCCTCCCTGTAATATTTTTTCCCCAAAAAACAAAGGGAAACCAATTTTATCACATTGAAAATCAGGTATAGTCATCAATTACATAGATATTTAAAAGACCCTTGAAAGATGCTAAAAGTAATATGAAGAAGTTTAGAATGTGGTCCCTGACCTTGAGAAGCTGAAAACATAATTGGAGAAACAAGACACAGACACATTAAAATTTAAGAGGCGATGCAGAGCCACATGTGATTGAGTGCTGGATGACTCAGTGCTTCAGGAGTGCGGAGGAGGGAGAGGTGGGATTTGACCAGGCTATGACAAACGAGTACAATTGGGATTGGCTGGCAGAAGGACATCCAGGAAGGGGCAACTATGTAGGCAAATTCTAGAGATGGAGATAGACGAGGTATTTAGGGGGACAGTAAATTAATGAAATATGTAAGTAAGAATTTGGGTAGAAATGAGGCAGGAAATGCATTCAAGCCAGTGGACTGAGGAGTCTTAAATGCCATCCTGAGCAATCTTGTTTTGATGAGAATCTAATAATCCTTTAAGGATATTTTGAGTAGCGAATAAGACAGAGATGCTGGTTTGGGCCAAACTGGCCATGATCTTTCAAATCTGCACGTTTTGCAAATACTGGAATCTCTGCCTCAATCTTATTTCCTCACTTTTTCCAGCAAATTGTATTCTGAAATAACTCAGCCCTGTGAAAATGTTGCAGACGTACCCAGGGAAAGTTTTTTCCTCAGTCTTCTGAGTTCCCACAATGATTCAGACACCGCTTGTAGAAGATAAAGCTTCCTTCTCGCATTCCCCATCTATAATAGTGGGCTTGGCACATGGATGGGTCATATCACCACACCGTATGCTCCACAGAGAGCAAGTTAAATGATACTACCTATCATTTATTGAGTGTTTGCTGCGTATCAGGCATGGTACTAGACACTTCATTTATATTAACATATCATCTCTAATCTTCTTGACTATTCAAAGGGTTACTAACTCCATGGTGGAGCTGAGAAAGTTAAGGTTTACCCAAAGTCTCATAGTTATTAAATGGCAGTGATGGGCTCCAAAGCCTTTTCTCTTTGCTTCTACTGGTTATTTTCTATCTTTTAGAGGCCTAGAGCACCCATTATGGTGTAGGAAACATGGAAAATGCTGAGCATGTGTTTTTAAATGAAAAAGAAAAAGCACTAAACAATACTATCAATGGATAGAAAAACATAAGGCCCCAAAGATCTTTAGCTGAGTGTACAGAGCCTTGGTTCTGCCATCTACCAATGCACATTTTGGGGAGACAGCAGATGCCAGCCTGAGTCCCTTCTTCTGCAGTGGGCCAGGGCCAGCAAGAGTCCTCATAAGTCCTCAACTTTCCCAACCCTCCTCTTCAATACAATGAGGGATTTGGACTAAATTACTTCTCAGGTTTCTTCTAACTTTCATATTCTATTCTAAGATCTAAGAAAGCAGCATGTTTAAATTAATTCACACGAGAAGACAAATGACCACCAGGCCTTACTTTTACTCTTCCTAAGAGTTTTTACAACTTAAAAGGGATACTTGTCCATTGATGTGGCAGAATATTAGGCAACATGAGAGTATTTGTGTATAGAGATGTTGCCTAGCAGGCCGGTCCCACTCCATGGGTCTCTCAAAGCTGGAGTATCATGAGTATCCTATGCATACCTCCCTCGTAATGCCCGTCACACCACATGATAATGGTTCATTATCTGGTAAGTTTGTATGATCTTGTCCATTAAACTAGGGTATCTTCAAGAGCAAGAATCTAGCTTTTATCTCTGAATGACACATTTTTGGTACCTACTCAGAGCTAAATTCATCTATGTTCATAGGGGAATGATTCCAGGACCCCTTAAGATACTAAAATTATTGGATGTTCAAGTCGTTTATGTAAAATGGCGTAGTATTTGCATTTAACCTATGCACATTCTCCCATAGACTTTAAATCATCTCTAGATAACTTTTTATACTTAATACAATGTAAATGCTATGTAGATGGTTATTATACCATATTGTTTACATTATTTTTACTGTATTATTTTTTATTCAAATGGTTTCAGCCTGTAATTGGTTGAATTCATGAATGCTGATCCCATGAATATGGAGGACCAACTGTACTTTGGCTGAATGGATGGATCAATTTATATACTCTTAAATCTTTTTAAAAGAGTGTCTTAGAATCAGGTTCTTCCACAAATTTATTACACTTATGTTCTCCCACAAATGATGTACGGATCCTTTGCACATCTCTCCTCTGGTCCCTCACTGCCCGCTTTTCTTCTCTTGGGATCCGAGGGGCCCCAGGTCCAGAATCTACCTCGCCAGCCTCCTGCCCCGCCTGGGAGGAAGCACGGACCCTCTTTAGTACTCAAACCTGAGAAAGCCACACTGAGGATGGGCCTCACCTTGACGGGAGGACTGCTGCCTCTTGGCAGTCTGCAGACAGTTGGAGGCTCTTTAGCCTGGATGTAACCTCTTCCCCGAGGACCCCGGCTCTATGAAGTATTTTAATCATCTTCTTCATCTCATTAAAGGGTAAAACCTATTCCAAATGGTCTGAAGCCTTCTCTTTGTTCCCCACGTAAGGAGCAGGTGGTGTTTTGGGTGAGAGGGGAAGGAAGGGGTTACAGTGAGGGAGAGAAGACACACAGAGGCCTTCTGAACGCTGTAAGAGAAAGGACTTAGATTCTGAAGGGAAACCATGTCATTTGCCTAAGATTCTGTCTGCAAGGCGAGAAGAAATATTACACCATGTCACCCATTAGAAGTCAAAATATGTACTTGCCTCCAATTTGTTTGTCAAAGCTGAATTTCTCTGGACCTACACTTTACCGGTGACAATGTCAGAGTTTAGAACTTCACAGTGATCATGGGCAGTAGTTTTGCTTCCATTCTGTTTTGAATCCTTTATTGTAAAATATATGTCTTATGCCTCATTTGCTGTAAAATCTCTTTTATTGTGGTACTTAATTAATGATCACTTTGACCATTTGTGGCAAGTGGCCAAAAATTTATCTTCTCTGCCCTTTTTTTTTTTTAACTGCTAGTGTTTGAGAAGAGCATATTAGGTAAAAACATATCAATCTGCCATATCCATTAATAAACTGGAGAAATTGGCTGTGATTTCTTCTTAAATTATATATTAAGGGCTTCTAAAAACTACCAATTGTTTTGAATACTGAAATAATATGCTGTGAAAGTCAAAGTTAAAGTATATTATATATTTATGACTTAGATGAGAACATATGCACATAAACTTTTAAGTCTATTTTATGATTTGATAATGATTAGAATGGGAAAGAGAAACAAAAGGGGAAGAAAGAAAGAAGGAAAAGAGGGAGGGAGGAAGGGAAAAGAAAAAGAAAGAAAATGTTAATACCTAAATTTATTACTCAGTTCTAGTTCTAAAGAGATTTTAAAGGATTCTGACATTGAATCCTTTGTAGCTAGCAAGAAATGTTTACCCCAAATGTAAAAGATTCATTAATACCATATGTTGGTACCAGCATAGAAGTCTGACATTTCTTTCTCTCCCAAAGAGCTTGCTTTTGGTGAACAATGAAGCTTAAGAGATATAAACTCTTTCAGGCCTTTCAGAATCTTTTAATGACTTGGCTTCTATGGCTAGACCAACCAAAGGCCTGCTGCTTGTGATATCAGAGTTTAGCTTGCAGCCCATAAATATGGAAAGTGCAGTTTGTCACTTGTATTTGTTTTACACTTACAAATTAGGAGACACATTTACTATAAATATAGTTAGCATCCAGAGGTTTCAAAGCTAAGAATATGCACGTTCAAAATGTCTTTGCCTTATTTATGCTGTGGCTACCACATTTGTATAAACAGAAAATTACTCCATTCATGCTTTATTACTTCTTCTTTTGTACCACAGCCTTGACCCCAGTCATCATAAATTGAGAAATAGTGAGGAACTAATGGAGACAGATGGGAATATGGCTTGCCATTTACTCAAATTGGTAAAGTAATTAACCTCAAGGTGCTGGTTTGCAAGAAAAATTGTTGGAATATCTCAGGACGTCGGTAAACAGACTCCTGCTTTAACCAGTTCTGACAACTGCATCATAAACTAGACTTATTCTGTTCAATTGACCTGTCAACATCTTGAGTCCAAATAAAGATTTGTATTACAATGCACTTGCTGAGAAGTGGGAGAACACCACTGCTGTTTCTTTTCAAATGGGTTGCTGTTCTCTGCCTGCTAGATAGTAGCTGGACTGTCATATATTCATTCTTCAGCTATTATATTCCTTAGAAATGTTCCATTACTGATTGTGTGACAGCTTCGTGACAGCAGATGGTAGTCATTTGGCTCCAGAAAATGAAATGAAAAAACATGGGCCAGGCTGGCTGGGCTCATTTAGAACAGCAGTGGACAGAGGCCAGATCTAGATTTTATTTATCCAGGGACATCCTGTAATGAAGCCAAAGTTGCACTGGTAGCATGTTGTTCCCTACAGATTGGGAGGTGGGACTGGATTTCTGCAGATTATTATATAAATCAAAGGTGGTCTTGTAAATAGGGCCATTTGACTAAACCAAACCAAAGTATATTCCTTTTGAAAGCTAACAGATTTCACTTACTGCAAACAGGTCTCAGTCTCTCCCACCACCTCTCTTTCTCTCTCTCTCTCTTCCTCTTCACTCTTTTTTTAGGAATAGCACTTAGATTCCCCTTTTTCCCATCATCAGCAGTGAACAGTTTTCATAGCAGTGAGTTCAATCGTCATACCACTGTAGCTTCCCAATATTCAGTTGTAATTGGGCAAGGTTTGAATCATTTAAGCCTATATGGCTGTTCATTTCATGTGTTTCAGTTTGCAGTTGAAGCAGTCATTAAAAAAAAAAAAAAAGAGGAAAAAAAAGCTCTGTGATATCACCATAAAATTTATCTGGAAGGCATATGTCATGGAAACATAAAGAGTAATTTTCATCTAAAGTAAATACATCCATTCATGAGAGAAGAAAACTAAAAATGTTTCATGGCATCTCAATTTGAAGAAAACTCAGTTGATTCAGGAACAGTAAGGAGGTCTGGGTTATCGTGTTGACTCTCCTCATGCATATACCTGTGGGAAAATGTTCACAAAATGAGCAAACCCTATCTTACTAGCTCCACTCCAGGAGGGAAGCAGTTGCTTGAGAATCCGAAGGCTGCGTCTAGGCACAGGGAGGGACAGTATCCCAGCCCCAAGTTTCTGCTGAGCTGGCAAGCACTGGTCTTCCTACCTACTGGTTCATCTGAGAAGACTCAAAGGCATCTATTCTTTCAAAGGGTAGATTCATAACTGACTTGAATATGAGTTTTTCCCGTAGACCTGTTTAGAAGAAGAGGGACTAAATAATTACCTGTTTACTTGTCTTCAAGTTTTATTTTTTTAATGCCTATTTGAAAATCCATACAACTCTTCATGTTAAAAAACATAGCCATGCTTCCTGCGAAGTTGCCTAGAAACTTTGCCTAAACACTGAAAGTTAGTTTCTCTTAATTCTATTGCAGTCTCTGAAGATTAGAAAAATACTTCCCAATTTAAGACAAACTAGAGATTGGGTTCACGCAGATGCTGTGATTTGCTGTTTGATCTTAAGTCCTCTCTCTTGAACAGTGAGTTATCGCTATTGAACTCAGTAGGAGACATTCTCCCCTCTCTCCCAGCAATCTTCCTGTGAAGCTAACGTGTTCATCTTCATTGGAATCTCCTTTCCCCTGACCCACTTCCTAATCCTAGTTGCCTTTTCCAAAGAACTAATGCTGACATTCTAGTGTTCCCGTCGTTCCCAGAGCTCTCCAACTCAGTCTTCCAACTGTGCTCCTCAAAAACTAGAGTTGTCAGCCTACTAAGTATGTCTTTGTTTCTTGGACTTTGTGACTAATATTTTTGATTTCATATCATAGTAGTGTGTGTTTGTGTGTGTGTGTGGTGTCAACAGTTTTAACAAGTCAACATGCTATTTTCACAAGCACCTAAAATCTAATGCTTTACAATCAAGGTAAACTCTCTCAATACAAGCAATAGGCTTTGAAGAAAACACTGCGAATTCAAGGTGGCCATATCCACAACTGAATGAATGCACACTCTACAAAATGAATTCCAAAATTACAAAATTGCATATTTTAGGCTACTTCTTATTTAAAAAAAAAAAAACAACTTTATACATGTTTTGGTTCTGGGACTTTATCACACATGAACTTCAAATTGAAGGCTACATAGGTTACAGTTCATAGGAGTTTTCATGTTTGTGTTTTGTGGCTGATGACTACATTATCTTAAATGAGTGATGACATCACAGATTACATCAAAAATGCTTTCAGGATGTCTTCTGCCCGTGCCTATTTCCATGATTAAATTAACCATGAGTTAATGTGTGACTGTTAAAGAAAACACAAGGCAGCATTTTGCAATGATAGCTAATGGATTAGAATGGCATTAAATATTTTCCTCCTGGCAGACATAACATTTTATAGTTTGGCTTTAAAATAAAGGGTATTTTATATACACTGCAATTTCATTCACTTATTTCTCAGACTTTGGCACCTCCATTGGCTAGTTCAAACTTTATGTCATCAGCAGAAGAGAGTGCATTTAACTTACTGCGGTCTCTTATTAGGCTCATGTTTTTAGCAGGCACTGGAAGCTATGGAAAGTGAGAATAAACCCAGTCTTAAGTGGGTGCATTTCCATATTTTTGCATGTCTGTGTATCCGTCTGTTATGTTTATGTGTCTGTATTTATTTGCCCCCCAACCTATGAGAAGTTGAACTGTTTCAATCCATTTGTTACCTGAATTGTTTTCTCCTGTTTTAAAACATTTTAATTTATAATCAGACAAGAAGAACAGATGTAAGAGTTGTAATTTAATCATTTTATTGCTATCTTTGTATATTTTGAAGAATTAGGTATTGTACTCATGGGAAGTCGTATTTTATGCCTAGTTGGAAAAATGAATAATGTAATAATATGCAAAATGTAAAGTTTTAGAACTTCACTACTGAGTAAGGCATATAAACTAATGATCTGGTTAAGGTCCCCTGTGCACCATAATAAATATGGACTAAATTTGTCATTATAGCTTTAGACAGAGGTTTCAGGCAACAGATTTAATTAAATCCTTTTTTAATATTCATACTTCTAAACTGCATAATTCCCTTCTACTGTAAAACTGAGTGCTATATTAAAACAAACAAAAACGGCAGATTACTAAATGGATATTAGCGTGAAGTCAATAAGCATTTAATTCTGGAGAGAACTCTGTGAGGGGAGAGGAAGCTTCGTGGAGCTTGCTCAGGAGATCTTGACTCAGATCTGGGAAGCTCATTCACAGAAGCTTGCTTCTGTTTTCATGCTGACTTTTGTAGGGGAGGTTAATTAGTTATTTGTGGAGCTCATGAAGGACAGAGGGACAACACAGGAAGGCCCTTTGTTAGCCACTGAAGAGAGATGGATATTGAAAAACATAATTCAGAGTCCATGAGAAATGTGTTGATAACATTGAGGTAGTCTGGATACTAATAGCTTTTAGAAAGGTTAAATAATAAGGTCCGTTACCCTGTAAGGTCCTGTCCTCCTGTGACACCCAGCCCAGGAACTAGAGAGTTCCTCCAAATACTGTAATATCTCCTCCTAGATATTTGTACAGAGAAAAATCTAGATGTTTATGTTCCTTTTTTTGTGATTAAAGGCTCCATTCTGAGTATTTTCATGGGAACATTTCTTCTATGGAGAGTTATATTATCCACAGAATAAATAAATATTAAATCTTTGAAAGAAGTATTTGACTAATACCATCACCCAACTTTATGACCATCCTTGTTAAATAACCACAACAAACCCCACTCCCCAAAGGTAATTGGTTGGGTCAAATTGCCAGTGGAATCTATAAGTCTGCTTAAAATCTGATTAAATATTCCCTTAATGCATTTTACCCACCTGTGCTGGAGTTTTGTAGATCCACATTTTTCTGTCCCTTAACCAATTTTCTCCCACTAAATTAAGACTTCTCTGTCTTAGTCATCATTGTTTATACAGCACCTATCATCCGTGCCTGGCACAGACTTGGGATCAACAAATGTAAACCAAATGAATGGAATTTTACATAGAATAAATAGCATTGCAAATTTTTGTATCATAAATAACCACGTAGAGCAGCTGATCTGACCCCCAAATTGTATAGATTTAAGAACTAGGCCGGGCACGGTGGCTCACGCCTGTAATCCTAGCACTCTGGGAGGCCGAGGCGGGTGGATCGCTCGAGGTCAGGAGTTCAAGACCAGCCTGAGCAAGAGTGAGACCCCGTCTCTACTAAAAATAGAAAGAAATTATATGGACAACTAAAATATATATATACAAAAAAATTAGCCGGGCATGGTAGCACATGCCTGTAGTCCCAGCTACTTGGGAGGCTGAGGCAGGAGGATTGCTTGAGCCCAGGAGTTTGAGGTTGCTGTGAGCTAGGCTGATGCCACAGCACTCTAGCCTGAGCAACAGAGTGGGACTCTGTCTCAAAAAAAAATAAAAAATTAAAAAATTAAAAAAAAAAGAACTAGATTAAAGAGAGTTTAATTGGCTTGCCCATAGTTACATAAATAATTACTGGCTAACAATGACAGAGGAAGTAGTGACTATATTATCAGACACAACAACAAATACAAAGAAAAGTAATTCATACTCTCTGTCCTCAGAGTAGCTCACAAGTCCCTTAATAAGACAATAAATATAAGCAAAGAAACAAAGAACAATTCCAAACAGTATAAGATTAAACACCAAAAGATACGATTTAGAGTTAGACCATATAAGCTCTTAAAACAGGGTAGGAAAAGAACATTGAAGGGCTGACCTGTCTGAGAAAGGCTTCATGGGCAGTGGTAGGGTTCAGCTGGACCCTGGGGGATAGGCGAGGTGAGGCCATGAGCACTGCACTCTAGGGTAGGTGCTGACTTTTTCAGTAGGTTCTAACAGAGGAGCAGTGGAAGAAGAAAGGCATATACTGTGCTTCTCCCCCACCCAGCACTTCTCCTGACCCCACTGGCTAGCACCTAGAGAGAGAGGTAAATGCCTTCTTTCCTCACTGTGTAGATCTGGTTCAGAGAAACAGACTACCCGCTCTGAATTTATGTTGTAAAACAAGTTCACAGTTGATAATATGGTCCTGAAGTCAGGAGAAATGGATTCATTTTCATTTTCTGGGACTACCTTTGAAGTGGTTGAGGGAGGATAATTATTTTCCCTCTTCAAAGTATTTTCGCATATCATTTTCCTGGAAATGACAATTGGGCAGTGCCCCAGGTTGGCAAATCCAACCTTAGTTTGATGAATGCAATTCTGAACATAGCCCTTGATTCAGTGTTAGTTTCCATGGCTCAGAATTCACCTTTGCAAGGTGAATTGTCATGTATTTTTGGCAAACCATTTCTTCCTTCAACTTGAAAACCAAAAGAGGATAGAGGTGGTCCCAGAATTATTTCAAACTGAAAAACCAGCTTGGAGTTGGAGATCACATTTAATTTGACCTCCCAAATTTGAGTAAGGAAATAAAAACAGTCAGAGCTCTCAATGACAGTTATCACTTTGACTGATTTGTTTAAGTCACATACAAGTGTATAGTCTTAGATACCAAATCAAAGGCATCTTCTCTGGGACTAGCTGAAAATGTGTGCTAATATACTCCAACTTTTCTTACAGAGTAACTTAAACTTAATATTTTGTTTAAAAAAATTCATATTTTGATCATTATAGATATCTTTTAGAAGCAAATTTTCTCTTAAATAAAAGGAAAGTTTGATCCCCTCACATTTAAAGTAAGCATGAGGAATTCTTCCTTTAAACAAGAGTAGTAGAATCTGGATTTACCTTCCCACCTGAAAAATCGGAAAAGAGACAAAATATATTTAAAACTGATTTCTAAGTTACTATAGATCAGACAGTGAAGGACAGTGATCCCTGAGAGACAGGAAACAAAAGTGAGCCCTATAATTTTTCCATCTTTTAGGGAGCCAAGTTCCTGGCAGAGCCTGGAGGACCCCCCCAAGTTGAGAGAGCTGAGAGTATGGGGGGAGGCATCGATGACCAGAATTCAAGGGACAGAGAACCAGAGATGAGAGCTGCACGGAAACAGAACTCTAGAAATTTGCAGATGGTTGCCCTTAAGTATTCAGCTGAGCACTAATCAGTGTATGAATGTGAAAAAAGCAGGCAAGGCTAGGGGAAGAATCATCTGAGAGGATTAGAGGTCCAGTGCCCAGCACTCAAATAGAACTGAAAACAGTGCCTGTTTCCACTAGCCAGACTGGAAATCATTAAGATTCATAGAGCATTGATGGAGTATACAAAAGGGTCTTGTCAAGCAAGTTGCATCTGTTGCCTGTTAGCAGGAGTAGAAGTCCAAGCACTTCTACCCACTGCATCTTGGTATCAGAGTTGCCAAAGAAAACACAACACATTGGAGCACTGAAGGGAACAGTGCTTTACTGAGCCCCCCCATGGTTAGTAAGTCCTCCCAGAAGTTGTCCTGCATGCACCCCTCTTGTGCTGTAGCAAGAAGAGCAACACCTACTATTGAAGCTGACCTTGCTCTGTCTCTCCTCTGTGTGAGTAAGCTTTGTTCTATCTAGTGCTTAAACACGGTATGTTTTCCTTGGTGTCTCAAATATACACTAAGTTACAGTGGACAAAAGTATCAGACCTTCTTTTCCTGGTAATAGACAACAGATGCCACTTTTTCAACAGGTGTTGATTCAGTAGTGGGGAATAATTAGCCCTAGTCTGAGCACTGCTCCAGTCCTACCAAACAAATGTGAAAAGCAGGACTCAAAAGGATCAAATTATTTCTAAGTAACTTAACTGCATCACAGAACAAATCTCAATAATATTTATAGGAACACAAGACCCATGACCCAACAATGTAAAATTCACAATGTTGCATCTAATCAAAAATACTAGATATGAAAAGAAGCAGGAAAATGTGGGCTATAATGAAGAAATAAATCAATTACTCAAAACGTCTCAGAGCTAACACAAATGTTAGAATTAGAAGACAAGGACATCAAACTTGTTGTTATTACTATATTCCATATGTTAAAAAAGTTAAATAGATACATGGAAGGTATAAAAGATACCCAAATCTAACTTTTACAGATGAAAACTGCTATGTGGATGGGATTAATAGTAATTAGACATTGTAAAAGAAAATATTAGAAACCTGAAAGTATGCCAGTAGAAACTATACAAAATGAAATAGAGAAAAGTAGATTTTAAAAATGAGCAGAGCATCAGTAAGCTGGGGGACAACTTCAAGTAGGCTAATATACATTTAGGTCCTGAAGGAGAGGAGAGAAGGGAGAATGGGAAAAAATATTTAAGGAAGTAATGACTGAAAATGTTCCAAATTTGATGAAAACTATAAACCTACAAATCCAAGCTCAATGAACCCCAAACACAAAAATACAAAGAAAACTACACATGGCATATTATAATTAAGTTGCTCAAAACCAGTGAAAAAGAAAAATCATCCAGAGAAAGAATAACCAGAGGAAAAAAGGATACCTTCCATACAAGGGAACAAAGACAAGGATGACAGCAGATTTCTCATTGGAAGCTGTGAAACATCTTTAAAATACTGAAAGAAAAAAAATTGTCAACCTAAAATTCTAGACCAAATAAAATGATACTAGATGTAAATACTCACAAAAGAATGAAGAACACCAGAAATGGCAACATGAGAAAATATATTTAAAATTGTTTTCTTAATATGTAAATCTCTTTAAAAGATAATAGGCTAAACAAAAATAATGGGAACATAGTGTGGGATTTATAACATATATAAAAGTGAAATGCATGATGAAATTAGCGCAAGGTTCAGAAGAGGACAAAAGAAGTATACTATTATAAGACTCTTATGTAAACTGGTGTACTATCACTTGAAGGCAGATTGTGATAAGTTAAAGATGTGTACTATAAACCCTAAAACAACTACAAAAATAACAAAACAAAGAGTTATAGCTAATAAACCAACAAAGGAGATAAAATAGTATTATAAAAAAAACCTCAGTTAATCGAAAAGAAGGCAGAAAAAGAAGAGGAGGAAACAAAGAGCAAGTAACAAATAGAAAACAAACAGCAAGATGGTGGATTTAAACCTAACCATATAAATAATTGTATTAAATGTAAGTAGTTTAAATTTAAATGTCAAATTAAACAGAGATTGTCAGACTGTATAAAAAAGCAAGACCCAATTGTATTAATATGTGGCTTATGAGACAAACTTCAAATATTAATATAAAGACAAAATAGTTTTAAAGTAAAAATACAGAAAAAGCCATGTTAACATTAATTAAAAGAAAGTGGCTATGTTAATATGAGACAAAGTAGATGTCAGAGCAAAGAATATAACCATGCATAAAGAAGGTCATTTCATAATGAAAAAGGGATTATTTCATAAGAGGATGTACAAATATTTATATACTTAATTACAAAGCTTCAAAATATATAAAACCATACTGATAAATCTGCAAACAGAAATAAACAAATCCATAGCTATAACTGGAGATTTTGATACCTCCTTGTCATAGAAAACCAGTAAAGATATAGAATCTTCAAACAACACTATCAACCAACCTGACCTAATTGATATTTATTTAAAACAAAAACAGGCCTGGCGCAGTGATTCATGCCTGCAATCCTAGCACTCTGGGAGGCCAAGGTCCAGGACCAGCCTGAGCAAGAGCAAGAACCCATCTGTACTAAAAATGGAAAAAAAATTAGGCGGGCACAGTGGCATTCACCTGTAGTCCCTGTAGTTAAGGGAAAATTTTACTCAGGAGGCTGAGGCAGGAGGATTGCTTGAGCCCAAGAGTTGGAGGTTGCAGTGAGCTAGATTGTGCCACTGCACTCTAGCCAGAGCAACAGAGCGAGACTGTCTCAAAAATTAAAAAATAAAAATGAATAAAATTAAAAACACAAAAACAAAAAACCTCCATCTAACAACAGCAGAGTACACATTCTTTTCCAGTGCGCATAAAACATTTACCAAAATAAACCATATTCTGAGCCATAAAACATGTCAATAAATTTTAAAAGGTTTAAGTCATACAAGGTATGTTCTCTGATTACAAGGGAGTTAAATTAGAAATCATAGCAGAAAATCATTCTAGAAAAGCCTCAGATATTTGGAAACTAAATCACATACAATTACTCATGGTTCAAAGACCTCAAAGGGTAAACTAAAATATATTATGAATGAAATAAAAATGAAAATAAAATATATCAGCATTTGTAGTATATCACTAAAGCAGTAGTTAAGGGAAAATTTATAGTGCTGAATGCCTATATTAGAAAATAAGAAATATCTCAAATAAATGACATTAGCTTCTATCTTGAGAAGCTAGTAAAGGAATAACAAATCAAATCTAAAATAAGCAGAAGAAAGGAAATAATGAAGATCAAAGTGGAGATCAATAAAATAGAAACTAATAGAGAAAAGCAATGAAACAAAAAACTTATTCTTTGAGAAGACCAGTAAAAACTCTCAGCTAAGTAGTAATAAAGTAAAACTTCATGAAGGTGATAAGGGACATCGGCAGAAAACCTATAACTAACATCATAATTAATGGTGAAAAACTGAATGCTTCCCCCTCCGATATAAAAAACAAGACAGGGATGTCTGTTCTTACCTCTTTCATATGATCGTGGAGCTTCCAGCCAGTGCTAAAAAGCAAGGAAAAGAAAGAAAAGGCATTCAGATTAAAAAAGAAGTAAAACTGATTTTATTCACTTACGATATGATTATCTACATAGAAAATCTGATTGAATTCACAAAAGACTACCAAAACTAATAAATGAATTTAGCCAGATTGCAGGATACAAGGTCAATATATAAAAATCAATTGTGTTTCTATATTCCTATATATGTAACAATCAGAAGTTGAAATTAATATGTTAGTACCATTTAGCTTACAATAACATTTACAGTAACATTCTTAGTACTTAAGTACCTAAGGATAAATCTGACAAAAATGTGAAAGACCTGTACATTTAAAACTGTAAAACATTGCTAAGAGAAATTAAAGAAGACCTAAATAACTGAAGAAATACACACTATTTTTCTAGGTCAGAAGACTCAGTAATGTTAAGTGTTATTTCTCCTCAAATTAATCTCTAGATTCAATACAATTCCAATCAAAATCCCAGTAGACATTTTTGTACAAAGTGACAGACTGATTTTAAAATTCCTAGGGACATGTAAATACCTAACATAGCCAAAACAACTTTGAAAAGGAAAAACAAAGTTGGAGGACTGACATTAATTTCAAGAATTATAATAGCCAGACATCACCATTATACAATTCATCCATGTAACAAAAACCACTTATACTCCTAAATCTATAAAAATATAAATTTAAAAAAGAATTATTACACATCTCTAATAATCAAGACAGTGTAATATTGGCATAATATTAAACAAGCGTATCAGTGGAGCAGACCCATACATTTACAGACAGCTGACTTTCAACAAAGATGCAAAGGTAATTCTGTGGAGGAGAAGAAATAGTCTTTTCAATAAGTAGTATTAGAATAATGAGATATTCATATACAGAAAAACCTTTGATTTATACTTCTTACCATATAAAAATATTAACTCAAAAAAGATCATAGACATAACTATAAAACCTAAAACTATAAAGCTCCTAGAAGAAAACATGAGAAAACT
The DNA here is from genome assembly GCF_041146395.1 of Eulemur rufifrons. Classification (NCBI taxonomy): domain Eukaryota; kingdom Metazoa; phylum Chordata; class Mammalia; order Primates; family Lemuridae; genus Eulemur; species Eulemur rufifrons. Next base: position 68,837,245 of record NC_090984.1, read on the forward strand.
TTTGTAACCTTGGGTTAGTCAAAGATGTCTTAAATATGGTACCATGTGAGTTGGATGACATTAAAATTAAAAACCATTTAACAGTCTATGAGTGAAAGACAAGCCACAGACTGGAAGGAAATATATGTAAATCATATATCTAATAAAAGACATATCCTGAATACATAAAGAACTCTCACAACTCAGTAATAAGAAAACAACCCAATTAAAAATGGGTAAAATATTGGAACAGCCATTTCACCAGTGAAGATATACAGATATCAATAAAGCCCATAAAAGATGTTCAATAGCATTTCATTAGGAAAATGCAAATTAGAACTACAATGAGATTTCACTGCATACCTATTAGAATGGCTGACTATTACCCAGGATATGGTGGAACTAGAATGCTTATGCACGGATAAGTAAAATGACACAACCTCTTTGGAAAAATAGTTTAGTAGTTTCTTTAAAAGTTAAACATATACACACCATATGACCCAGCCATTCTACTCTGAGGTATTTATCTAAGAGAAATGAGAGCATATGTGTATACACAAAGATTTGCACATGTGTTCATAGCAGCTTTATTTGTAATAGTCAAAAACTGGAAATAATCTAAATGTCCATCACCAGGTGAATGTGGTATATCCATAAAATAAGATACAACTACTCAGCAATGGGAAGGAACAAACTTTTGATATACATTATAATATAAATGAATCTCAAAATAATTATACTTGATGAAATAAACTAGACTAAAAACATAAGAGTATATGATTCCATACACACACATATATATATATAATTCTAGGAAATACAAATTAATGTGTCATGACAGAAAGTGGATCAGTAGTTGCCTGGGGAAGACAGTGAGTGGCCAAGAGGGATATACAGTCTTACAAAGGGGCATGAGGAGACTTCTGGGGGAGACTTTTGCTTCTTATCTTGATTATGTACATAAATATGTCACAACCTACTAAATTGGATACGTTAAATATATGCAGTTTATTCTCTGTCAGTCATACCTCTAATAAGATTATTATGGATATTTAATGATTAAGTCCCTGATGATTTGAAGAATCGCAAGAAATTTAGAAAAATTGAACATTTTAGATGATGTTCTCAATAGCATAGAACAGGCTGTTTCTAACATTCTTTGGATTGATTAGGTTCACTTTACATAATGGACATGTGACTGCACTTTACTGTCTAGCCTTATATTGTTTTCTTGTCTCTTTCATTTAGGTAGAAGTTTGCACTATTTTATGAAAGTGATGTGTGTATGAGGGTATATATATTCATTTTAATATTAGGCAATGGCAAGTTAAAAATACTGAAAAACTGAGTTAAGATTGCAGTTTAAGAGTAGGCAGATAAAAGTGTCTGAAGTGCAGACTTGATGTGCTCAAACATGTAGTTATTCATCCCTCTTTTAGTTTTTATCATTTATAAAAATATATATGTAGTGAATAAAAGATGGATAACTTCTGACTCTAGAATGAGGAGTTCAGGTTTAAGAGTGAGAGCTATCACTGGAAAATATGTTCCTCGATTCAGAACTAGGGTACAGAGGATATCACAGACCAGTGTAATGAGGCTCAGAGTTCCCACCTATGTTCAGAGTAAGCTTTAGTGAGGCCAGTCAATGAGAGCCCAGCTTAGAAGCCTATTGTGAAAGCATAATAATTCTGCTACAAATATTCCATCCCCTTGGCCATTTCTACTGCATGCTACACTCAGTCACCCACCATTTTGAAGACTTCAACTGGAATCCCCAGACATAAAGCACATACAGAACTAAAGAAAAATTCCTAAAGATCCACACCCATATCATCCCACAGGGTCCACCCTACAAGTTTACATCTGTTCAGTTTCATTTTCGTTTCAGTTTCATTTCACCACTGAACTCTCCCTACCTAGTAGTCAATCTTCCTCATTCTCTCATTAAATTATTCTGATAACTGATGCATGCCTGTAGCCCCAGCTACTCAGAAGGCTGAGGCAGGAGGATCACTTGAGTCCCGGAGTCTAAGATTGCTGTGAGCTAGGCTGATGCCCACATCACTATAGCCCAGGCAACAGAGTGAGACTGTGTCTCAAAAATAAAGAAAAAAATAAAATTTAAAAAAAAGAAAAAGAAAATTATTCTGAGCATTAAAAAAAATAGTTAATCATCTTCTGCCCCAATTTTTCTCTTTGTAAAAAATGCTAATAGTATTGACCAAATATTTATCAGACAATTGCTAACAGTTTTCTGGCATGAATGTTTTAGAGAAAGGGAGTGATGCCTGAATGGTAACAAATACAAAAATGTCACTGATTTTCTGAGCTCATCATTATGAAAGACCATTGGATAGACTTTTACTGAGGATGCTTGCTGCTGCTTTCCATGAGCTGCCATGTCCTATATGTACTTTGGATAAGATTTTGTGGCTCATGGGTTATTCTTTTTCTTTTTCAACCCTAATGTATTTGTACATTATCATCGGTTCCTGTCTTAATTCATAAAGGTAACCAGATTTTTCCCCCACCAAAAAAAGAAAATAAAAAAGAAGTGAACTGATGAAAGCAAACTAAGGGGCTATATTCTCTTCTCGGTGGGCTTGGCAACATTAACATTAATGGGAGTTACAAGGGCATCAGGAAGCAAGTTCATCCCTAAGATGTAAGCGCTCCAGCCATTTGAAATTAGCCTTTGTGGGTCTCCTGTGTTCCACAGCACCAGGGGCTAATTCTTATTCTTTTTCATCTTTCCCCTTTCTTCACTGGGCACTGATGCCTCATTACCCACTGTTCCTCCCATTCTGCAGTGCCGAGTCTCTGACTTCATCTGGCCCAATCAGTAGCTTGAAAGCATCATCTCCCAGATGTCCTAATATTGGGTGGGGGAAACATGGTTCAGAGCTGGGATTTCAAATTGTTCATTTATTTATTTAAGTCTTTATCTCTTTAACCAAATGTAGTGTTGCCCAAAAAATTAATAGAGACCTAGGTTCAACAGAAGAGTTATTGTCTAATCTTTTAAATCATTTTCTATCCAGTTAGTGACAGCCTCTTACTTTTCATTTCCTATTTTAGTGACAGGTCATGGTGATCCCTCCCAAACCAATGTTTGACATAAGTCTGGGAACCCAGGAAGAGGAAGAAATGAGTTCAGAGACTCTCAAAATTGAAGAATATAAATTTATTAATAAAAAGGAAAATGGTATCTTAAACTACTTGTATCTGCCAACCCAAAGGTTGTCTTCCCAGAATAGTATATGTCTATTTAGAAATTTAGCTATGCTTTTCTTCTGTGTGTGGAGTCACTAAATAATTCCATTTGCCTGGCCTGGAAGATGATCTTTAATGATATTCCTGAATATCACCAGCAAACTACCTCTCACAAGCTCACAAAATGAAGTTTTTCTCTCTTTTTCTTTTTTCATAATTTTGTGAAAAGGGAGTTATTTTTCACCAAGACCCTGCTTTTGTAACTGTAAGTTTTGGTGAAAAATACCCCCTTTTCACAAAATTATGAAAGAAAAACTCAAACAATCTTTATGATTCTATCCTTCAGTAATTTACAACTCTCTCACTGATATTTGAAAAATTTTTAAAATGAAACTGTTGATTATTCGTGTTGATTGCCATGAAATAAGGGTTTCAAAAGCAATGTGGCTCAAAACAAATTTCATTTCGTACGTCTATACCTTTCCAAATCTTGCTGAAAAATGAAACTTAGCTTTTAGATTGTTTCTATCGTAATCTCAGTACCAAACTTAATTTGATTACTAGGGTTAGTCACTGTGAAGCTGAATAACATTTTCTCCAATTATCAGGTCACGAATTAGCAGGGAGCTGGGAGAGGTGTTTGGAAGCAATGCTGAGTTTTAGTGAACAGTTTAGGTCATGGTTTTTCCTAAAAGTTTTACCCAAGAATTTAAGAACACGAGAGTACCTTATAATTTTCTTCTAGCCAGTTACCACTATTTTTATCTTCATCCTGTGTGCTGTCAAAATCAAGCGGGAGATGTCTGCAAGAAATGTTTTACATGGAAGACTCATGTGTGTCTGCTGATGCTTAGTTCGTCAGTGCCCAATCGTGCCATCTAACATCGTACACTGGACTCTTCTCTTCCTCATTCATCCGTGCATTTGAGTAGGTGGTATCCCAGTAGTCAGAAGAAGCCAGTAGACCTCTCTAAGAACACAGAGCTATGGCTGCCCCACAACACCAGGAATGTTGTAAAAAATGAAATCGTTATGAAATAGCACATACTAAAATGTTTTGCAAACTAACAATGGCAGGATGGAGTAGTACTAGTTAATGGTGGGGTGGTTGTTACTTGGTACTAGGGACTCTATGAGACAAATGGGCAATGGAGGTGGTTTTTGCTTTTGTTTTTTTGTTTGTTGTCATTAAACACATGTCTGACAACACTTGAATTTAGGAAGTTTCAGAAGGAGAGAAAGTATAGAGGAAGAGGCAACATCAGATGCCTACTTTGAAGGAGCAGTTAGAAGCAGTCTTAGACCAGAGGGATTAAATGTAGAATGAAAAGGGGAGTCTTACCTCCGGGGCTTATAAACCCACACAGATGCTAACTAACACTCTTACTGCCTCAAGGAGATACTGGTTATTAACTCACAACATGACTCATTTTCCTTGAGTACATATTTTCCAGTCATTCGTGTGAACTAGAAATAGTTGTCTGTGAAAATAAATCTCTCCCTGTTCAGGATGAATAAGGCTAATTTTTTGCTTGTACAAATTGCTTCATCATCAATGTTTTAGTGTTCAAGTAAAATTGGCCACATTGTATTGCTTTGGGAAATTATAAACGAGATGATTATTTTACTTTTTGTGAAAATTTATTTAAATTAGTCCATTTACCTTAATATAATCTAGTTTTTAAAAAGCTTTAAGAGAGGGGAAATCAATTAAAAATAAATGAAATCATATATTTAAAAATTAAATTTGAACAATTGAATAAATTCAGTTACTTTGACAGAAATGTGAAATTGGGTGGCCTTGCCCTACAGACTCTGGGGGAGGTGGCCAGATGCCTCTGGGTGGAGCCACCAGGATCTGCCCCAGGTGCCAGGTGAGGCGTTGGGGTACTGCATCCACTGCCACTGTGTTACAGTACGCTGCTCTCTCTCCTGATGTGTCTGCGCACTCTGGAAATCTAGGAGGCTGGCAAGGAGAGACAGCAGAGATTGGTCAGAAGGCCCCTGCTGGGAGAATGAAAAGAGGAAAACACCAGCTTTTGTTGAATCTGCAGAACAGTGATGCCCCACTGTTCAGCTGATCTCTCTCTCTCCATTCACATTTGTGCTCAGAGTGGTTCAACACATCCAGCTGAGACCCTTCTTTATCACCGCCTGCATTCTGCCTTCTCCACCCCCTGAAACCTGTTGTCTTTTCTACCCTACAGGGCACAGACACAGTTTTCACCTCTCCAATCACATCAACTTCCAAGCAGATGTTCTGTGGCATAGTTGCAAAAAAATTATGTCACTTTTTTTAATTAATCAAATTCTCCCTTAGAAGGATTTTAGTTCATCTGGCTTTAAAAGATACTATTGCTGAAAAATAAGCACTGTGTACTTAAAGATCTTTGTAGACTCAGAGTATGGGAGATGGGGGCCTTTTAAGTGTGGCATCTTATTTAAGGACAACCTTTACATTTTTGCAAAAGCAATTAACAGTTAGAACATATATCTGCCAAGATTAGATAATCTCCCTCTCAAATAGGTGATTTGGATACTTCTAACTTCTGTTTATCACATAAAAATATGTATCCCAGGATGAGAAATCTGAGACTTCTTTCCCTCTTGATTCTTAACACAGTAGAATCACTGGAGAAAGAAGTATTAGGGTTTCTTAATGTTTCTCTTTCTTTCCTTTTCCTTTTAATTACTTAGAAGAGAAACAAGGGGTATGAAAATTCCATCAACCTAAAAAAAATCAGGTTTCTTAGAGCTTGATGTTTTATATGTTTCATGTTTTATAATTCTTGGTAGAGATCAGGCAGTAAAAACAAGTAACTGAAAGTTTGATTCAACATATATTTCAATGAGTGACTGCTATGTTCAAATCAGTGGGGATTTGAATATGATAATATAAAAGAGAGACTGAGTAGCGCAAACTCAACACAGCTCATAGGTGGGAAAAGCAGGCTGACTGCAGGGCACATGCTCCTGGCCCCACAAACCCCACCTTGCAGAAGTCACCCTGAGGCCATTCAGAGTCTTTGGAACTGGGCATGACTCCTTAGGAAACAGATCTTTTGAGGACTGATAAGAAAGGATGTGCCGAGATGAGATGAGCCTTCTCCCTCCTGCATGCTGAGAAGGTTGAGGTCCTGAGAAATGAGTTTTTTCATCCCCCCCCCCCTCCATTTCTCAAATTGACCTTTCCAGCCTCATATCCCAGGATTCCCATAAAATACTAAGCACACCTGGGAGCTTCCCACTCTTTCCCTTACTGGCACCACGTTCTGCTCCTGTTCAGCAGGGTCTCCTGATGCCCTCCCCGCTGCACACATACTGCTCTGGCCCCACCCTTCTGTGCTGAGAGGAGTGTGCCTGTCTCCACGACTTCCACTGGCCAGGTGTCTGCCTGCACCAGTTTCTCCCCTTTATCCATCAGGTCACAACTTCTCATCCTTTGCACCCTCCTCCATGAAGCCTTTCCTACCCTCCAGAGGCAGAATTCTCTGTTTACCTCTTTGTCAAAGTTTACTCAATCATGTTCCAATCTACCTACTTTATGATGCCTTCCTTGACCTCAAGGCTTGCAAGTCTCTCTTACGAAGCTCTAAGCTGCTTTGTGTATATTTTCATGATGGCACTTTCCTTCTTCCTCGTAGGGTAATTACATGTATGTTTGTCTTATTACCTCTACCTGTCGGATTCAGAAACTACTCTATCACCTAGTAGACTTTGTCTCATGATTTGTGAAGCTTTCATGGGGTCCATTACAAGACTAAAGTAGGCTAAGGTCTTAAAAAAGAAATCTGGGAAGACCCAAATTTATAAATATGTACTTATCTGCTGAACTCATGTAAAAAGATATTTTGCAGTCATTTTATGTATGTCCTTGGAAGCTTGTTCATCCAACAGAAGCTACTCATGATTTGATTGAAGGATAATTGTTAAGCCTCTCTGAGTTAGGGTTCTTATTGAGTTATAGCTCCTGCTACCTTGTAAAGGCCCCAGAATGTTTGTAGAAATAATTAATTGCCAAATAGACATGATAAAGCTACCCACAGCTTTCTATGGAGAATTTCAAACATAATTTGAGAATTATGTAGTATGTGGGTGGATAGGGATGAACATCTTCAGTACTCTCCTAAGTTTCCCCTTGATACCTTAGTGGTAACATGGAGGGAAGAATGAGCAGAGCCCTAGAGGTAAGGATGGCAGGATGAGAGGAGGTCACTTCAGGTCTTGCAAACACACTGGTACTTCGAGCCAGAATACAGCCTGATCCAAAAAGCACATTCCTAGCCACCTGGGATCATAGACCACAGCAGTTTAAACTCCTATTACCAATTGGTTGATTATTTGAAGGTCACAAAAAAAAAAAAATAGAAATAAAGGTCTCCAGCCATTGTCTAATTCTTTAGCCCCAAACCCCAAATTTTAATATAAGAAACAGAGGCTTCTAAGAACCTAGATTATTTAAAACAGCTGAACCTCTTTCAAATTCAGTTATTCAAAACATTTTGAATACCTGTTTAGTTGAAAGTTATAGGAATATAAAGGGGAATATACCCCCCTCCACATTCTCAAGGAATTTACCAGTTAGCACATACCAAAAATTGTTCCAGTGTGAAGCAGAATGTAAGAAGCCATGTGAGAACTGTAGAGAAAATGAAACCTGGAAGTTGAGAGGAGATGGGGATGTGACTGTGAATCTGTGGGAGAGGGTACGCCATGCACGGGCCTTGAAGGCTCGGACTTCAATAAGTGGAGCTGAGGAAGAGGCCTTTCTGTGTGACAGGAACACGAAGTGCAATGGGTACGAAGACGGCAAAGGGGAGCACATAGGCTGATAAACGATCTGCTGTGTCCCAGGGTTAGGTTTATGTTGGGCCATAGGCAGTGTATGTCAGGACTTACTTGAGAGACCTATCAATATAGACTGAGGAACTGAAACTTCACCTGATAGGCAACAGGAAGCCACTGAGTGTCTGTAAGGCAGGGAGAGGCATGAGCTAAGAATTTACTAAGATAAATTCAATTTGTGGTGCAGAGGACGGATTATAGAAGTGAGCCAAGAGGCAGGAAGATTAGGAAGTTGTCACAGTAGTGACTGTAGAGGTGGAAGGTCTGAACTGGAGCAAGGAGAAGAGTGGTCTTGGAAAGGGGATTAAGGAGAAGCAGCCAAAGACTTGGGGACTGAGTTGGTATCGGGCGAGAAGAGGAAAAGACAGAGGGAGAACTCGAAGATCACCTCCATGTGTCAGTCCTGGTGACGGTGACTCAGAAAGTGGAGCTACCACGAACAGAAATGTGGGTAGAAAGATACGATTTTCATTTTAGTTCTGATTTAATTTATCAATCCATTACAGATCTATTTCATGTGCCCTGAGTTAATGCCAAAAAGTAGCATATATCAACGTGTTTATTAGGTTGGGGACCTAGTACCACATTTAGATTTTGAACAAACTAAATGAGAACTAAGAACCCGGAGTACATGCTGAGTAGCCGCATAACCAGACATTCCTTTCCACACAGCCGGTGTCTGCCCTGCATACCAGCCTAGTTCCATGTTCTAAATTGTGGTCTTTAAAATGAAAAGAAAAATACCAGAGGCAGAAATGTTACCTTTTTCATACTGGGACTTTGCTGTGACTTACTGAACTTGTAAAGGGAAGTTTGCTCTCAGGAGCACAGTTCCTGATGTGCCCAATAGAAGGCTCATTTACCCTTCACAAGGCAGCCACAGTACAAGCATAGTTGGTGTCAATTTTTCCACTGCTCTTTTTGCCAGTGTTTCCCATCCCTTAACTCAACCTCCTGGGATGAAGATATTAGCTATTTTCCATGGCTTATTTACTCCTTGACACTTTTCTTAAACCTGCCAACTCTGGGGCCAGTGTGGTCCTGACTCTGTAAGCTGGACAACTGGTCTGTGGGGAGTTGAACTAGAAGAGTCATTGTATTTTGCAGAGGCCACCAAGCCCCCCCAAGAATAAGACGTTATGTGCTTTGTATGAACTTATGGAGCAGAGTTACACTACCTGCTCATTCTGAAAGATGTTCTTGACATTTTCTTTATTACCTTTGGCCACGGGCTGAGGTCAGGAGCATGGTAACACCCTGTAGAGCTCTGTAGCCGTGCACGGGGGGTGGGGAGGGGAGAAGGTGAGCTCACAAGTACAGAGCAATGCCCAGCTTGGCAGTTGGCCCACTCTGAAATCATACTTTCCCTCTTCTTGCTGGCCTCACAGAAAGCACGTGGTTCAGTTGGGATAGAATTGAACATTTTAAAATGCTTGCCTTGGTGAGGAAAAAGATCCTGTGCTTTTGTTGGAATCTCACTCTCAGCACAGAGGGGCTGAGGTTAGAGCCACTCTCTAAAACTGCAACATTTTTGTTCAGAAATGTGACATGATTTGCTGGTGGTGACAACTGATTTGACAATGACCAGTGATTTAGGTCTACCTCTAATAAGCGAATTAATCTGAGCTAAAACATAGTGATCTGTCATGTTTAGAGATACCTCAACATCTGGCTGACTTGTCCTCTGTCAGCTGAGTTTGTCCTGTGCAAATCTTCTGTCAAGTGAGGAAAAGAACTGTGGTTAGAAAATTACATGGCAGTTTTAGAGTTAGTGATGAATTTTTCTCCCAACATACCAGCTGTGCCAGCAACACTATTTTTCATGGCATTAATCAAATATCTTGCCTGCAGCACCTTCACTTTCCCAAAGGCTAAAAGATGAATCTGTCAAAAAATTTCACTGGGATTTGCCAACAGCTTTTCTAAGCTCAAATACTAGCCTGGGCACCTTAGAAGTTTGAGCAAAGCTTTTAGGGATAGCCTTAGGGAGTTAAAAGCTGTATAGGGTAATTTTCCTTTACACTAAACAAAAAATCGAAGCCTCCATTGCAGCCAGCATGATCAAGTTCTCAAGCCTGGAAACGGGCCAAACACTCAAGCTTTATTAATATATTCCATTTACTGACTCATAGCAAAGTACTTTTTTGTAGTTGGAATTTTTGAAATTAGCAAAGTACAAGAGCAATTGAAGGCCACGGGTTGAACTCACTGCTTGCTCCTTGAGAAAGAAAATCCCAGATGGAAGGAAATACACACACACAAAAAGGCCACACACCACATTCCCACAAAGATGTTGCCCACAGCTAAAAGTATTTTCTGGGATTAAGTTCTGTGAAGATCTGATAGTTTTCACCACCTGTAACCTTCGTTTTTCTCTCTCTTGCTTCCCAAATAAATGTGGCCATTTGCTTTGCGCCCATCAGAAGTAATGTGCACTCCTGTTCCTTTTCAAAATGAATAGGTATTTTAGAGTAACCACTGATGACCCTGAGAGTTGCCCTCAATGAATGGGTGAAAGCTCATGTTGCACTGATCTAAAGTATATTAAATCATTGGGATCAAGGGCTGTGTCAAATTAAGCATCCTGGTAAGAAGTTTTTTACAGTGTCTTCCTTTCCCTGTTGACTGTTTCTTAAAACGCAAAGACTATTCTTTGATGCCTTAAATGATAAAGAGAGGTCTCTAAGTCTTTGCCATTTCACTTCCCTAGCAATATCCTCAAGATTACTGAGCAGTTAAAAAAAAAAAAAATGGGTGATATTTCCATCTCTCCACTAGTAACTGCATAGTAACTAAGTGACAGCTATTGAGCACACTAACTCAGGTCTAGCCTAGTGCATGAGACACAGCAAGTTCTCAACAGATATTTGGAACAAATGAAATCCTTGGATCAGTTACCAAAAAAAAAAAAAACTTTTATGTATTTTTTCTCTAACCTGTCCTGACCAGAGAGTGTCAAATTTGGTTCTATACAGGTTTCAGGATATCTACTCTAAGCTGATTCTAGATTTCCATCCCAGATATTTGACAGCAGTGAAATGTTTTCCTACTGTTAAAATTGGTTAATTTATCACAGTTCATAGAAACTGGTAAGTTGCAGGGCCTGGAAATTGCAAGGTTACTTTTCTAGTGAGTGCAATTTGGATTAGCAATCAAATCAGACCTTCCATAGTTGAAGAAGGTTCATGAAGCTGTAGGATTTGAGTAAGGCCTTAGAGGTGGAGAAAGAAAAGCAGCGAGGTGCTGTCAGTTTTAGGAGTCACACAGGGAATTGGTTCTCTAGTCCATTGGATTTCTTGCTCTTTGAAAATTAAGTAGTATCTGAAACCTTTAAGACTAGGCTCAATTTCTTTCTTTCTTTTTTTTTTTTTTTTTTTTTTTTTACTGTTTCCAAATGTTCATAATCAACTTTAACTTATAGATACCATTCCTTTGATTCAGGTTTCAGTCTTACTTTGACATAGAGATTCTTTGGCTTCTTTGAATCAGAAAATTAAGCTTCATACATCATATGAAATTTCTAATATTTATGTGACTTTTTATCTACTACCTATAGAAGAATGTATGAGTCATAATTTATAATTAAAATTTCCTCTGAAGTTTACTGTGAAATCCATGGCCTGTTATCTTCATATACCTATAGGTTTTGATCATATTTGCAAAAACTGATTAACGGAAGCATTTCTCTGTTCCTGAAGTAGATTGGATGAATAGGTTAGCCTGTTACTGCCCATCCCTGAAATGTGCTCTTCACCTATATGAAGTGAGACAAGACTGAGATGATTAAAAAAGAAAAACGAAAGCTACCTTGATTAGATGCCCTTTAGCACTATAAAGCAGTTTTCTTTGAATAATGGAAAGTGAAGAAAGTTTCATTAGTTCAGACAAGGATGTATAGGAAGGTAAATTCGGAGCCTGCTCTGTGTGTGTGCACATACTCATGCGTGTACTTTCTTTTAGAAAGCTCACATGCCAGCAGGGATATTACATAACTTGACTACAATAAAAAAGAACTGAAAGGGGTATTACTTTAAGTCCACTCTTGTATACCCAAAAAAGGTTTATTATTTGGAAGGACTTTGATAGTGGTGTCTTTTGCAGTTTGACAACTTGGAACTTTGTAAACTGGCAATTGGGTATAGATGAAGGTATCCATTTATCTCTCATATATGTCTTGTTGAGGCAAAGCTGTCAGAAGAAATCTTATCACATGGTGCCCCATTTGTTTTCTGTGGTGATTTATGATGGTTTTGAAAAGGTCTTGTGATCCCATAGGCTGCCACGATTCTCTGACTTTTCTCTGTCAATGGATCAGATTTTTGACATTTTCTGAGAGCATTCAGAAAAGATTTGATAAATCAGCTTGTGGTGTTTATTTTAATTGATCTGAGGCCCATTCCTTCAAGAATTCATCAACTACAGTGACAGGGTCTGGATGTGCTGCAGTGAAATGAAAGAATTGGGCCGGCCATGCTCCCGTGGTGATGATATAGATATTTTGTTGAAAGTTTATGCACACCGACGAGAAGATGTCATAACTAATTTAGTATGTTGTAAATCTTTTGACACAGATTCTAATTCATAAATCTCATCCATCACATGTGATTCATGAAACGATAGACAACCTTTGATGAGAAGGTACTTCTGTCTGTGTTCCAAGTTCCTTACATTTTTCCTTATTCAAAAATAAATCACTCCAGAACAACAGAATTCTATTAAGAAAATGGAAGTATAGAGGTCCTTGGCTCTCTCACTTCTGTTCTCACACCCATAAAAGTAAAACTCTCTTTGAAAGAAAGGTATGTTTCTCTGAGAGCAAGAAGATGGAGGTGTGTGTGCTGTGAATATGCATGCATTCACAAAAATCTGTGCATATAGAAAGACTGATTTCAAAGAAATGGAAAAGATGATTGTTAACTATTTTTCTAGAATAAATTGACTTCAGATAAGACAATATATGGTGAAAATATAGTTTTTTCCTCATTTAAACTTTTATTTTGAAATTTTAAAAATCAGCATTATTATAGAAATAACTTGGTCAGTTATAATGCCCCAAATATTTATTTTTGATGCCTTTTCTTGGGCTATAAATTTATTTATTTGGGCTACAGTTTGGCCTTATTGATTTATTCTGTTTCAACTTGACTAATAAAAAACAGGCAATCATTTTTCTCAGAGTAACAAATATCTAACAAAGGAGGACTCGGAAAATGGTTGGTACGTGAAATCTTAGTTAACGGAGTGAGTTTTCCTATTTTTTGTGAGCAATCTAAAGCTAACATAAGGTAATACGTCATCTAGCCAGCCTGCTAAAAACTAGTAAGTCTGACCAGGTATGAGAATGCTTTACCATTAGCAAAAAGTTTGCACATGTATGTTATTTTATTACAAATTAGCCATTTAGATGATTAAGTAACCAGAACTGTATGGCCTATGTTAAAGTTGTTTAAGACTTGGTTGCTGCCCTCAAGAACTTTCCAACTACAGTATGTGAAACGGTGGGGTTGAAATAAGTAACACATCATCAAGTTGAAGTGGATGTGGAACTCTTAAGAGGAAGAACTCATAGATATTTTGAAAGATACTTTAAATTAGGGAAAAATAACATGGAGGAAATAAAACTTAAGTTTGTGCTTGAGAGAGTTAAATGTGATATTAACTTCTAATTTTTGAGCATTTAAACATTCTGGGGGAAAAAAAAAACAACTTTTTTCCAGCTAAAAGATAGGGATATCAGAGTATTTGTGTGAAATCACATTGATGGATTTGAAGTCTAGGATTTCTTTTCCTCTCTAGTTACAATAGTCCATGTACCTTGAATCATTGTGTGTACATTTTTAAAATGGGTTATTTATGACAAAAGACAGAGCATAGATCCATTTAAGTCTTATAATGGAGACATCTAATTTTATTTAATTATCTCCAACCCCCCTTCATAAAATTTCTTATAGAAACAGCTAGTAAGTTCCAAAATGGGCTGATACGCCTTCTCCTGATTACCTTTCCCTTCTGAGGGACATGGCAGCACTGTGCAGGTTGCCCAAAAGTGAGCAACGAGCGGTCAAAGAATAATAAATGAAGGCCCTGGATAACTCACAAATTAGGGAAATAGCCCTTTTCTTATCAAATCCTAAATAAGTAAGTTCCAAGGGGTAAAAAAATTAAAGAAGAAAAATACGTAAGTAAACGTGAAATCAGCCTTCCCTCCGACTCTCAGTCCTCCCTTTTGGACTCAGTCAAGTTTTAGAAATGAAGAAACTGACAGGGGAAAGGTCACTCAGAAAAAGACTCGGTGCAAAATGCCACGTCTATAATGGAGAGTAATTTGAAATAAACTCCTTCTCGGAGCCCATAATGAGGGAGAAAAGAAACAAAGAGCCAGAAAGGTCCAGTGTCAGAATTTAAAATAGGTAAATTTTAATGACTCTGAAAGGCACAATGACCAGTACGCATCAGCCTGGGCAGAAACGAGGTGAAGTGGCAATCTGTCCGCGGCCCCCATGTCTCTTTCCGCGTGTTTTGCTCCTGATGTTCAAGACTGTTCTCAGTCTGAGAACTCCCCTGATTACTAGTGGTTCCAAGAGCAAAGAAATAAGCATTAGTTAGATACAACAGGTTAAACAGAGTCCGCTGGGTCTAGAATTGGGATGCACCAATAATGTGGAACCACAAGAAAGTAGCTTTCTCTACAGGTAACATGAGAGATGAACTCTCAGGAAAAAAGCCACTTCATTGAAAGTGCCAGAAACATTTACTCCAATCTTTAATAGTCTTCTCTGCCAACATGATGAAGTTACTAGTACCTTAATAATTCAGGCAACCCTATATGATTTTGTTCTTCACTTGACTGCCTGCCAATTTAATCAATTGATAATGAACCTGATGTTTCGCTTGTAAGAAAATTAAAAAGAAACACTAAAAGGATCAAATACTCAAATTCCACAGATTTGACAAATCTTTCAACATTGACCCTCTCTCAGAGACACAACTAATATGAATGTGGTTGCAGATTAATCAGAATTTTAGATCCCGTTGAGTTTGTCCAATTGTTGGCCTTAGTTGTTTGCATCCAGATTGCAGCTCAGGGAAATATATTGAGACGCAAATGTGGTGCATGTGGTTTATCTTTTCACCGATGATACAAACTTTGTCAAATTGCAAAAAGCTTTGATGTCTCAAGCTGTTTCACTTTCAGAGTTAAGAGCAAAAATGAAAAGAAGGGAAGTTGCTATAAGGAAGAACTCTGCAGAGATTTTTGTTTTCAATCCGTCAAGAATGTATTAAGTAAATCTACTGGACCCCAGTAGCATGCCAGGAACATTTGGTGAGATACAAAAGAGGGATTGGAAATATCTGCTGCATTTTTGGACCTTAAGATCTAGTTAGGGGGGCAAAACATCAAGACACATTACACTGAGGGAACAATTTTGTAAACAGCAAGTGCATGGCCAAACTGGGCTGTGAATTCAGAGGAGGCTCGTGTAGCCAAGGAAGTCTTTATGGGACAAGTCTGATCCATCCAACTGTACAGTAGTAAAAGTAAAAATTATAAGCCAAATTTTCTGCCAGAAATACCTGGTCATACATAAAAGTAGAGAAATTCAGATCAGCCTAACAAGTAGAATGGATAGTGGATGATATTGTCCCAATCGACCTTCAAGTTGCATCATCATTACTGCCACTCCCCACCCTGTTCCCCCTGCAGTCAGTCAATGGCAACTCAGGCCAGAATAACACTGGAGGCGCATTTGACCATGCCCCACATGTACTACATCAGCATTTGGATATGCCTCAAAATACATCCAGATCTGACTGCTTCACACCCCTGCACTCTACCACCATAAAGCAAGTCACCTCTTATCTCTTTGTATCTCTACAGACACCCCCTGGTGGGTGCCCCTGCCTGCTCTCTTCCCTTCCACCCCAACAACCACAATAGTCCTGTGCAAACATAAATCAGATCTCCTCACTTTGGTCCAAACTCTCCAAGGCCTTCCCGTCTTAATCAGAGTAAAAGCCAAAGTTGTTACAAGGTCTTCCAGGCCTTTGGTGACCTGCCACGCCCCCTTCCCACGCACCTTTTATTTCTCTGACTTCCCCTCCTATTATTCCCTCATCTGTCTCTTCATTCTGGCCATCCTGCCTCCTCACTGGGCACTGCTTTCTCTGAGTAATCCAGGCAACCATATATGATTTGGTTCTTTACTTGACTGCCTGCCAGTTTAATCAATTGATAACCTCATGTTTCACTTGTAAGAAAATTAAAATGAAACACTAAGAGGACTACCCTTGCACTCCTATTTCCTTTGCCTAGAACATTCTTCCTAGATAACTATATAGCTTGTTTCTTCTCCTCTTTCAAGTCTTTGTTTAAATGTCGCATACTTAGTGGGACTTGTCTAACTACCATATTTAAAATTGCAAACTTCCTCCCCTAAGCTCCCTGCTCCCACAAGCCCGTTTCTGACATTATGGTGTTCCATAGTACTTACCACATACTGGCATACCGTACAAGCCAGTGATTGCTTTAGTTTATTATCTGCCTACCACTCTCCTCAGATCAGGGAACTTAGTTTTGTTCCCTGAGATTTCCCATCACCTACAACAGCATGTGACATATATTAAATGCTCAATAATATTTATGGAATAAATGGATTGTAGAGCTAGAATCAAGATTATCATATGAAAGAGGATGCTCTCCTGAAGTTGTCTTTTGTTTAGGACACAAGTTTCTAACCTGGGATGTATGGATAGTTTTGGGGCATTCGTGAATCCCTGAAATTTATATAAAATTTTGTGTTCATTTGTTTTTCATGATTGAGGGTGTGGCTTTATAACTTTTGTGAGATTCTCAAAGGTCCTTGGCATAAAGAATAAAGAGTTTAGATGCCCAAAGCATTTGAGAAGAACTATATAGTTTTCCTTATTTTATTAATTAGAACAGAGTAGTAATCATTTGATTTTAAACATAGAAAAATTGATAGATCAAAAAAGTTTTAAGTTGCATTTTCACATATCCAAAACATCCTTATAATTTGATAAATTATGTCAGCCTCAGTTTGAATGAAAGGACCAGATGTCAAATAAGTAAAAACTGGTCAGACCAGCAAAGCCCGGTAAGATCAGTTCTTTTGAATTCCCTTAGTGTTTGTGCTTGTGGTTCATAAACACTCCTGTTAATTTGTTGCCTTAAAACTACTTTCTCCCTATTCTGTGCATGTATGTGTGCATGGAATGGGTATAGTTTGTTAAATAAATTAATATTGAATGAATGTAGTCACAATTTGGATAACTATCTGTGATATTATATTAAATTAGTGGTAAAATCCATAATGTTTGATTTTCAATCCAGTATGTTTTCTATTGACTGTGTAGGGTCTGGCTTAGTGTAAGATGACCTTTTATATAATTAGAAACATAAATAATGTGCCAAAATGCTTGTGTTGTAATCTTGGTCTTACTATGGGCCTAATTGGTGACCTTGGTATTTGCTCCACCTTGATTACTTAAATTTTATTATAAAATGAGAATAATACAATTATTTTGCTTGTCTTGACTAGTTAAAAATATATATCAGCCTAAGTTGTCCCAATCATCACCAGCTTATTTTAAATCCTAAGCATAAAACTATAGGCATAAATATGGCAGCAGAGACCACTTTTCAGACTAGCCAACGTGTAGCAGATTCTGGTCCAAGTAGGGAAAAGTCATTCTTTTGCTATAACAACAGGGAGCTGCTTTGTGACAAATGGGGATAAATCCCTTTGAAGAAGCCAAGGGAGAGTTCAGGCTGATTAAAGACACAGAGGTGCATAAATGAAATTCTCTACACTGACTTGTTTTTGGTGAATAACCCGTACCCAGCAGAGTAGGTAACAAAGCAGGTGTTAGGACAAGTTTTGCCCAAAGATATCTAGTTGTTGCTATCTGGCATTATTCCAAAGGCAAGATGAAATAAGTGGTTATGTATGTTGTCAAAGAGATTGATGATATAAACTATTTTGAAATTTTCTCTGATTAATTATATAGGCAACATTGTTCTTCACCAAAGGCTACGCTGTGAGTTAGGGGACCAGACATTAACCCATATTGTCTCCAAATAATAACATTCTGAGTATAAAGAATGGGAAATAATAAAGCCATACAGGAATTAGTGATTTTTCAATCCATCAAAAAGCAAAAGGCTATTGGAATCATTTACACAAATAAACTTTATTTTCTCACTTTCATTCTATCTTGCATTTGTGGGCTTATAGATTTGTTAGAGAATAAAAGGATCATAAATGGTTAAACTATGATAAAACAGAATCATCAAGGAGAAATTAACTGGCCAAGATCACTTGACTGGGTAATAGCAGAACTAGAACTACAGTCCAGGACTACTGACTTCTAGCCCTTTCCTCTTTGCATTTATACATTTACATCAGGGTCTTTCTGGCAGTACTTTCTCCCACATCCTGTGTGTGTGTGCAGCTACACACACATGCACAAGCAAGGGAAACAGTGAGAGACAGAGAAACAAGACAAAGACCGAAAATGAATATGAATCTACAACCATTTAAGTATATTAAAATTTCTTATTTTATTGAAAGTAATATTTGTATAAAATTTACCATTAGAGGGGTACTATGTGCAATCATAATATTGAATTCCAGAAGTGGTTGCTGCATTTCCCAAAATTTGCCTTCCTTTTACAGATGATAAGTGAATATCCAAAATCTTGAATATATATGAAATTCAGTGCTTCTTGTACAAGATCTTATATAAGACTTTAAAAATTCTCCAGGGATGCATACCTCCCACTGTGTTTGAGGCAATTAATACTTAACACCTTTAGCAATATTCCCTCGGGTGATTATTAAACAGAGACTTTTGGGCCATCATTAACATATTGGGAAAGATAGCATCACGGAAGTAGAGAATGACAACTGCATTCAGTGTTTGCACCACCCTTGTATTATGACTAGTCATACTATTCATTCGTTAATAAATACTTAATGAATACCCGCTATATGACAGGAGCTATTTTAGGTCCTGGGAATACACTGGTGAACAAAGTAAAGCTTCCTACCTTCATGGAGTTTATATTACGGTGGAGGGAGATAGACAATAAGCAGAAATTACAATCTAATAAGTCAGTTGTATGGTACTTTAGGTTATAAGCACAAAGGGAAAAGAAAGGAAGAAAGTAAACAGGAGAAGAGGGATTGGGAAGACTCTGGGGTAGGGGTGGGGCATGCAGTATTAAATATTAATGTGTTTGTTAACAGTAAATATACTAAATTTCCTGCAACTATATCTTGTATAAGAGTAACATTTTCCCCCAAGCCACCCAGAGCATCAATGATTTAGAGTATGCATGAGATACATATTATCTTATTGTCAGATAAAAATCCACTACATCGTGTCAATTATTATTATTCTGAGAGGATGGAAAGAAATTAGACACTCTAAAATTATAAGGTTTCTGTCAAGTAGCAGTTTTAATAAACATTTTCAATAAGACCCATAAGAATCCATGCTGGGCTCCTCACAGCATTGTTGAGGAAACAACTGAGATCACAAATATGAGGTCATGATGATGATTCCTGACATAATACACAAATAAAGCTGTTTTACTTTCTTAGTCCTTGGTATTGAGTAAAGATACACTCTGATACCCTCGGGATGTTCACAGTGGTACTGATGAATCAGCCACTTAATATTTTTCTTTCAACAAAGAGATGTCCAAGCAACTGTGTAAATGAACATTCAGGAAAATATCTTATCAGGCATGTTTTTCTTGGCCATCAGAGACTTGGCCCAAGAATACAAACATGGTGAACAAAATTCCTTGATCATACCAGACATGAGTGATTTTAAAAATTGAACTTTGGAAGCTGAATTTCCCTCTTTGCCATAAATACTATATCATAGCATTTCTTAACATGTTGTGCTATGAAATTAATGGGGAAAAATGGTTTGCCATCGTTTTTGTCTTTAACTTCCATCCTTAAATTTTCAACAGGATTTCCTGTCTGTTTTGAAGAGCTGGTTATAAGCATTCAAGAGGCACACAGCTCAGATTTTTAATGGAATATTTAGGTTCCCTAGATCTATCAAAATGGCCTTCTCCAAAGGACATTCAGTTTGTCAGATATTCAGTATGCCAGGACACAGGTTGGAGAACTGTGAAGGAAATTTAAAGTCAATGAAGAAGGTAGCATTCGGGGGCTTTAGGGAGTACAAAGATAATTGTGGATCAATTGTGCCAGACAATTTGAAGCAACTTAAGACTGCCGTCAGTACTTTAATTGTTTCTGCTGCAGAGTTTGAAAGAGCATTTAGTTCAATGAATGATGTGTTAACACCTAGTTGCGATGCTCTGTCCATTAGTTGCATATCATCTTTGTCTTTTTATTAAGCTGGTTGGTCCACTGTTCCACATGCTTAAGCCTAAAGATTATGTCAAGAAGTGGCTTGTAAGTGGTGGCTTGAAAGCCGGAAATTGTAGAAATGTGACAAGAGAAGCTCTCTGACTCTTCTGTCTTACTTTTATTTTATTTGAAGAGTTTGAACTGTTTTCCCCTCCTTAAGCCTCGGCTCCTGGGCATTGAGAGAGTAAAGAAAAAACTCTACAATTTTCTCATGTAATGAAATGGAATGAAACAAGATCATGTCAGCACTAAGTTTAGTAACTTTTTCACTTTTCGGAAATCAATAATACCTCCCCCGTGAACACCCAATGTGTAGTTGAGAGAAAGGCATGTGTGTCTCTCCAAGGAATTGTTAAGGGCCCCCTTGAGTCTATCAGTGATATGTCAAAAAAGAATATACACTGAAATAGGAGAAATGAGAAATAAGTGAGGGCCATCATCACAATGGCCCTTGCACATCACAGTCTTCGTCCTCATGAGAATTCAGTCATCTGCTATAATACTTTGGTGCCTGCGCTTGAAACAGAATTTTGTTTTGCATTCCTGGGTATCCTTCCCTTAGGGTATATACGTACTTGGGACACTTAAGGACTGAAGAACCTAATACATTTGTCTTAGGATAGCAATGAGGCTTGTACTCCTCAATTGTATATTTTTTAACATGTTCTCTCTAGTCTCTCATATATTTCCATTTTCTCCAGAGGAAAGATTCTGAGAAACTCACCATTTAATGATCCTTGCTTCTCCTTGTCCAAAATTTAAGAGAAACAGCATTTCAGATATAGTATCTTCTATTGAGTCCACAGCCATTTGTTTTTCTATGGCTTTTTTTTTACTTCAGTTTTTATACCTTTTTTGTACTAGCACTAGACCTGAAAACCTACATCACAGCACTCAGTAGTTTGTGACTTCAAACAACAGGCATTCAAATTCAAGCGATGACAGATAGCTCATGATTAAAATATCTCTTTTCTTTGTGCAATGAGCCAGCAAGATTCTTTGAGAGCATTTAAACTCTAATGCTATCACACTTCAGCATTCTTCTTCAGAATCCTTCACATCCACAATTTCTCAAGATTGGGTATTAGCTGTCCAAATTCTCATGGGTACTGTTGTGTTCAGCCATAACCTTGAACTGTGCCTGGCCTTTCTTTATTCTCTTACAGAACATATTCCAGGAGTTACTATTTATTTTCTCTCCCCATGTATATATCCATGGAGAGAAGGCACCATTTAGACTATTACCAAGTCAATTTTGAGTTTAAATATCTTTCACTTGAAAGTCTACAGGATTTTGATCTGTTTGATTGGTGTGGGTAATTTGAGGGGCGGGGGTCTCTTTTGTGCAACTTGTGGCGTAGCTCTGTCTCCTTGGTGGTAAGTTTATCAGAGTAAAGGAAGAAAAGAGAATTTCAGTTATGGAATATTTAATTCTGGACAGCAGTTTAATCAGGACTGGGATTTGGGCGATGGCTCCAGCCCCCTCCTAACTTAGTACAGTTTCAGTTCTTAGTATTCCTTAATTATCCCACTGAGATGTTTGAGAAGCAACTAGTAGTAAATGAACTTGGCAAATCAGCTATTACCCAAGTAATGAAATACAAATACATATGTTTGACAATTCTGTAGGGAAATTTTTTAAGCCAGGATTCTCAATGGATTGTATTGGCCAAGAGAGGAAAAAACAGGTGTTGTTATCAAACCGTATCTACAAACAATTTGACAGGAGTTTTAAAATAATGCACAGATTTTCTTGCCATGAATTCCAAACATGTCAATTAACCTATGGAGAATCCTGATTGTCAAATAATGAATCAATATACGCCCCACAGGATGGTGAAGGGAGGGCTCGCTGTGACGTCGGGTTAAATATTCAAGGCTTTCTCCCAAACAGTATATCTAAGGATGCATATCAACTTCCCATCTAACCTCAAACAAAGCAGAGATCAGCTCTACTGAGAAAATTGATTTTATTCAACAGTAAGGCAAGGGAAATTAGTAAATTCAATATTTGTAGAAAGAAAATAAGCGAAGCCAGCTATTCCTGGTGGTCTGAGACTATTCTTTGTTTTGGTAATTATGCCTTTATGTTTTAGGGCTCTTATTTACATTTTCAGAAGGGCTTGAAATAGTTCATGCACTGAGTGTCCCCCTGAGCATCCAGGTTCTTCCACTGTGCAACAATAAAGTTGTCCCTGGACCAATACAAATTGAAAATGAATCCTAACTTTATAGAAAGTGCTGCTTTGCTTCCCTCATTGTTTGGAGCTTCTTTAGAGCTGAATCACAAACTAATGATCTCCACTGCAGCCGAGTCCTTGGTGTGTTAGTATCTCATTGTAGTGGAGCTCACATTTACATAATGTGTAGTCTAAAATACCTTTGAGTTCAAGAATAGAACTATAGAAAATAATTTTATCCCAGTTTCTGTGCACCTGGATCGTAAGACACAGGCAGAAATACAGCAACGGGATGAATTTACTAATGTTCGCTATTGGCTGGTAAGCCATTCTAAAGCTATGAAAGCCTTCAAAACCCCATAGGTCTCCATTTTGCCATTAGCCGTACCAGTTTAAACAGTCTGCTGCAAGAAATATTGACAGGTCAAGTACAGCTGGGAAGAGCACGTGTCCCAGTGGCCTTTACACTGACAGTTTCTCCCACATTAAAGAGTTAACTAGCAGCCAACCAGCTCGAAGTGGGAGCTAATGAATGAAATGGAGATTGATATAGACTCTCTTTGGAGGTGCATCGATCTGTATCTTGTGAACTCAGCTTAGGAATTCTGCAGACAGCATTGCCTGAGTAACCCTGGCATGGTGCCCATTAGCAAATAACTCTTTTAATGTTGGTCTTCAATTGATATATTTATTGTATTGCACGTTACAGCAACCCTTCCCTACACTGCCTTTGTATTTGACGCTTGTGGTAACAAGCTAAGAGAGGGTTCAGCAGGATACGTTTGAGTTAGGCAGCGTCAATGAAATATTTAAATAATTGCGTCCCTCATTTGCATGTGTTGTATCAAAGAAGTCTTTCTAGGGTACTGAATCCTCTTCCTTGCTGCCCTAGCTAACAATAATAAATCTGTCAAATACGATCGGAGACCTTTGGCATAGACACTATCTCTTATGATATCACATTGAAAATAGGTTTTAAAATAGTAAAAAGACTGATTCATCTTGCAACCTCCAATCAAAGATACTAGTTGGTGACTTTCTAGATGTTGACCAAGTCCATTTGAGTTTAGCTATACCTGAGTGGGTTCTTTTCACCTAACAGTTGTGCTCACAATTCAGTGTTCATAAGAATCACCTGGGAAGCTTGTGATTCCTGATGTCTGGGTTGGGGGCTGGAAGTATGCATTTTAAGACTAATAGTTTTGATGGAGGTGGTCTTCAGACTATAACTTTTTAAATGTTGGCTTAAGACATTAGACACAAGGAATTAATTAAGACACATTTAGAGGACACTGTGTCAAAAAATGTGAATTGCTAAAAACTTAATGTAAACATACCTATGGGGAATTGCAGTATTTATAACATCAGTTTCATTTCAGTGATCTCTTCTATCTACGGGTATCTGAAGACTCTGACCCCTGGAGCTGGGTTCCTTTTGCCACCATTTTCAGAGTCTATGGTTTTGGCCTTCTGGCTTCTAAATCTACAGATCCAAGTCCAGTTCTTAGTGCACTAGGGTTGTTGCTTTTACTGCTGCAGCTCTCCACATGCCTCCATTGCCTCTTAACTATTCATGCCATCATGCAGAGGGAAAGCTCTTTTTTCTTTCATCAACTCATACTTGAGGATACCTTATTATACTGGGTTGAAATTATTGTTAATATGCTAATGTGCTGAAAACTGCCCTAAAGAGATAACCTAAGTGAGTCAAATACCTTCTTTTATAGGAAAATATCTTGAGTCCGTAGAGTTTAGATAGCTTATAGCCAAGCCAGAAACAGAGCCCAAATCTCCTTCATTCCATCCCTACGGCTCAGGCTTGCTGAAGACGACAGTCAGTCCTCTGTATCCACAGGTTCTGCATCCATAGATTCAACCAACCTTGGATTGAAAATATTTAAAAAATTAAAAATAACAACAATAAAAAACAACTAAAAACAATATGGTATAACAAGAATTTATGTAGCATTTACATTGTATCAGGTATTAGAAGTAATCTAGAGGTGATTTAAAATATATAGGAGGATGTGCTTAGGTTATATGCAACTACTATGCCATTGGGATTTGAGCACCCAGGGATTTTGGCATGCTCAGGAGTCCTGGAATAAATCCCTGAAGATACTGAGGGACAACTGTATATACCTTACTGTCTCGAATGCAAACTTATTTGAAATAAATCCAGAGCTACCTGTCTCTGTTGTTGGAATAAGAATCACCTAGATTTATATGTAAGATAACCAGGATCATCCATAGAGAAAAGTACAGTCGTGTGTCACTTAATGATGGGCTTGTGTTCTGAGAAATTTGTCATTAGGTGATGTTGTCATTGTGCAAACATCACAGAGTGTACTTACACAAACCTGATGGTATAGTCTACTTCATACCTATGCTATATGGCATAGCCCATTGCTCCCAGGCTACAAACCTGTTTAGCATATTACTGTACTGAATACTGTAGGCAATTGTAACATAATGGTAAGTATTTGTGTGTCTAAACATAGCATAGGAACAGTAAAAATAAGATATTATAATCTCATGGGACCACTGTTGTATATGCAATCTGTGCTTGACTGAAACGTCATTATGTGCTATGTAACTATATATAATCTGCAGTCACCCTTCAGAGCCAGCCCAGTTGCCAGAGAAATTTAAGGGGATGTAACAATGCCTGAAATTTCAGAAGCAGCTTATTTCTTCCCAGGAAACACTTAAGTTGGGTCAAAACAACAAAAAGTGTTGGTCCTCATAGGATGCCTTGCACTTTTCTAGGCATTGGTGTTACTAAAATTAAATATATCATGTTTCTAAAATGTCAACAATGCCCATAGTAAGTGGATATAATGATGGCACTGTCTATCAGCATAAGGGGAGCCATTAACTTTAATGAGGGAGTTCAGGAAAAGGAACAAATTTGCTGCGAGTAAATCAGTATGCCTGGATGTCAGGAGTTCTATGAGGACATGACAGAAAATGAGGTTGCATATGAGTGGACTGCTTAGAGTGACATTTTAGAAAGATTTTCTCTGATAGTAACATGGAGGGTAGATTTGAGAAAGATAAAGCTGGAGGCAGCAAGATCATTCAGGAGGCCAATGCCACAGTCCATGTTAAAACCAGAAAATGAATGAAGCCCAGGCGTGGGCAGTGACAGAGGGCACAGAAGTAGTATGTGAAGCAGAGAATTATGAAGGCAGTAATTCCTGGGAGTTTGAAACATGTGGCAAAGTGAAGTGGGAGGTGCCTTTCTCCACTGTGGTGAATACAGGAGGAGAAGGTTGCGGGTATGGAGAGGAATGATCAAAGATTTGCTTAGCTCCATTCTGGACAGGGCAAGTTTTCAATGCCTGTGGAACACTGTGGTAGAGACTTAGGGATCTCCAAGTCAGAGGTTGGGGGGAATGTCCACGATTATGAATCCTTAGCGTTGCTGTTAGCCAAAGCCATGGGCACAGAAAGGATTGTTTAACGTGGTGGGTCTCAAAGTGTGGTCCCCAGGCTGGCAGCATTAGCAACACCTGAAACTTGCTTTCCTAAATCCAAATTGTTGAGTATCACTCAATATCTACTAAATCAGAATTTCTGGAGGAAGGACCCTGTCATCTGTGAGTCCAGGCCCCCAAATGACTCTGATGTGTACTGAAGTTTGAGAAGCACTGATTTAAGACACGTGTAGCATGCAAACATACACAGCTGGTGGAGAAAGGAGGGGCCCAAGTAAGATTTTTTTTTTTTTTTTTTTTAATGTGAACAGAGAAGAAAGGAAGCAGCAGGGGCAGAGGTTCCATGCAAAGACAGGAGAGTGTTTTAAGAAGGAAGGAATGGTCAGCAATGCTGAATGCTATGGAGCCAGGTAGGAAGAAGCCTGGGACGTGCCCATCGGATCTGACAGTGAACAGATTGTTGGAAACTTTGGCTAGAGCAATTTCAGAGAAGTGGGTTTATGGAAGTCAGAGTACAGAGGGTGGCTGATGGAATGGGATGTGAGGAAGTAGAGATAAGAGGCTTAGATTGAGCTTTCAAAAAGCTTAGCTGGGAAGGAAAAAAAAGGGGGAACAAGAAGGAGAAAGGCAAGGGGAGTTTTAGATTGGGAGAGAGGTATCTTTTCAAATGTAAAAGCCCTCGGTTCCCTTACCCCTTACGCATAGAAGGGAAGGAGTAGCGGCTGAGACACAGGCGCTCCAAGGGAGGGGAGTCTTGCTCTGGACCATTGCATGACCTCCCGCCAGGTTTCTCGCAGCCCAGTTTAGAAGTTTAATCATATCCTTCCTCTAATTGTTTGTCCATACCACCATCACCCGTTATCAGATACGGCCCAGATTCAGTGTCCTGGATGAGGCAGTCTGTCAGCATATCCTCCAGAGGTCACCTTCCCTGGACTTGTCTGGGTCTTGGGCCTGTCTGTGTGTACGCTGTCCTCTGCTCCTTCCTACAGTCAGTTTGTGGAATCTCTGAAACTTTTCCTTCCCACGGCAGCAGCGTCAGATGATTCTTCTGGCTTTGAGCGCCTGTGCATACATCCCTCCATGGCAGGTCCTCATGTATCTGTCTCATGGACTATGAACCCACGGACTATAATCGGGACTGGACCTAATTGTTTTAATCCACTGCCCTGTACCATGTCTGCCCATAATAGGTGCTCAGTGGTGACTTATGGAATAGACTGATGAGTATATTTATGAAAGACGGTTTGCGTGGCTTCAGCATTACAAGTTCACTCTGGCATCTGCACTATTTGCCTGCCTCAAGTCTCTATCTCTGAACACAGATAAGAGGTTTTGCACAACTGTGGCAGTTTTCTTTCTGGAAAGAAGGATTTCCTAGGGTGTAGGCTTTGTTACCTGGGCTGGGAGTTCCTGTTCCCCAAGTTACTGTCTGGGAGAATATCAGGATCTTGCTAAAGCTGCAGTTACCCTGTTATGCATTCATTGACTTTAATGGTATTTGGTGGCCTGGGTGAGTTTCTAAGGAAGTCTAGGCTAACTCTTGGGAATCAAGTAGCCACCACCAGAGATCATAGAGCAGGGCCAATTTGACCGTGCACCAGGGCAGCCTGGCTGTTCGATGGAAGGCCCCCACACTCTCACCAGTCAGGCAGCCCTCCTCAGAGCCACGTAATTGCGTAATTCCAGAATCCCATTGCCTGGCACACCAGGCCCTGAAATTGCCAATTTCAAAACCAGACACCACTATTAAACAGTAAAAATGAAAATCTCCTTGTCAGTTAGGAAATTTTCAGCATCTTCATTTCCCTCCTGCTACCAGGTGGTCAGCAGGTGGATAACACCATGAGTGTGCACATACACACAGCACACAGAGTAATTGCAGGTTTAAAGATTAACAGGATTGGTCTACCTGCTCTTCTATTAGAAATATTCTTTCTATATATCCTTGTTTTTTTACAACATCAGTATGGGCAGAGACATGTTTTCATGGTAAAAATAATCTTTTTATTACAAGCTTAAGAAAAGCATCACTCGAAATTGTGGAGAAATAAACTATTTTGTAAATATTTTCTTTGGGGTAACTTTTAGTACTGGCAGTAAAGAATTTGAGAAGTAAATCTTTTTCATAGAAAATTAGTCAGAAATCTATAATTAATTTTTAAGTTTCATTCTTTGATAGTGAAATCTCTAATAAAAAGCACTCACTCTGACATACAATTTCTAACTTCATAATAAAGATGACCTAATAGTCATCTCCAGTTTGCTGGATTCAGCTTGTATATTTAGAAAGGATACATGCACTTATATTTATCACAGCATTTGTAGCGTCAATTATAACTAATTTTTCTCTGTATATGGTGTTGAACAAGTGATCAGAAGAAACTTTACCATGTACCATGTGTCAGCTTTGTTCACTACTTTAAAGAATTTTCAAGCTTATAAAGCACTACTTTTTCATCAAGGAAAAAATAGATTATATATCGTTCAGGAAAGAGAAAAAAAATTATAGGGAGATTTTGCCTATTGAATGTAATGGATTGTCAGGAACCCTTGACATTATTCTACAGGCGAGGCCACATAAAATCAATACATCTTAGGCGAGGTTTAATTTATTTGTGGGTTCTTACAACAAATGACTTACCTTTTTTGTTTGCTGTTTTTCTTTACTTTTGCACTCATGAGCAGTTCCAGTTTTTTATTTGTCTCATTATTAAGCACAAAACAAGATGATGGTATCTTTATTATCATCTATTTTTTAAGGAGAATGATTGTAAAGCATGGAGAAAACATCCAAGAATCTGGAAGTCGTGCGCATTTCGACGGTTATAAAACATTGCTTTCTGCCCTGTTGTCTAAGATGCAGAATCTATTCTGCAAAGGAGCTCCCCCAAATCATACACTGTTTCCTCTCATGCCGTGTATCTCCTATGAAGCGATTCCACCTATGCTATGAGTTCCTCTAGGGTTAGTGAATTATTTGAAAGGAACATACTTTAAAAAACACATTTTATGAAAGGAAGTACCAGAAACTGAGGGGACTTATTTTCAGTAGCTGATTCTGTGTTGGTGATGTGGCCTATCAAAGAAATTGTAGCCAAAAGCATTGGAGATTTCAGCATACCAAGCACTGGGTGACTATGTGAATTTGGTCTAATAAAATTTTCCTTTTTTATTATATATTTTGGAAATTTTCTTTTTGATGTTAATTTAAATAGAATTATTTCATACTTATGGTCTAATAAGTATAACGGGCTAACAGTCCTCTACCTGCCTCTGCCAAACCATGGCTGGCTGTGGGGACAGCTGTGCAGGGAGCATGAAAGCAGGGAGGATGCTCTGCAAATAGTGGAGGGTTCGAACCCAGTTCTTCTACTGCTTATCTGATGTTGGATAAACTTCTTAATCTCTCTCTTCTTAGTCTCCTTATCCGTAAAATGGAGACAATAATAATACCATCTGTGCGGTTCTGTTCTGTGGATTAAATGAGATGAAACATACCCGTTATGACTGTATACAGTCCATGTCGTGCACATAAAGGCATGGTAAACACTAAGTGCTCAACTGACATTTGCCATTAGGAGTTTTAATTGCAAGTGAGAACTTGCAATTGGTAGGTGCAACACCATTGCTGGGCTTCTTGGGTGAAGACTTTCAGTCCAGTACTAGAAACGCCCAGCCTTAAATGAGGAAGTTGAAGCTGTGTAACTCTTAGAGCAAGCATTTCAAAGCAATTCTTTACAGTGGTAATGGATGTGGCAAATGTGTGGATTTTGTTAGGATTTCTTCTGACAGCCATGAACACAGATATATTTTAAAGTAATGTAACTGTCCTAAATCTCGAGCAGGGAATACAATGACTTCTAGTATTATTTTTCACTTCTCCAATGACACTCTAGAAGTTATATTTGATAAATTCCTTAGAAGTTATTTGACTTAGAAAAGGCCCTGTACCATTTAACCTTGGTTTTGTTCTACTCAGACCTATGTCCAAGGCCCGTCTAATGTAATACATCACAAAGGTTAATACACCAAAGCCTTGCCATGGCATGATTCCCTAGGACCACTTTTTAGGGAAAACCACTAAGAGTGAGGCTTTTTGAAACATCGGAAGCTATTACCACTCTAGGTTTAAGATAGACCCCTTTAAGCCCCTCTGTAGCAAATAGTATAAGAGCAAAAGCCCAGTCTGTCAAGAAATCAGCAAAGGTGGACATCTATGTAGATATATTCCTTTTTGGATTGGCCAATCTCAAGAAATTCAAGCTAGAGAAAAATTTAAAATATAAAGAATTGTGCTGCCCCTAAAAATTATTAGTTTAGCCTTGAGTTCACGATCACTGATACTGCCAAGTGTGTAACAATCTGAAAAAATTATCAAGATTTTTTTTTTAAAAAGCAAGTTATAATGTACTTAGCTTTTCTTGAAACTCCTTCTAAGATCTTACTGGCAGTTTACATACTATGGCTCCAAGGATGGAGTTCACACAAGAGATGACGATGGCAGATTTAAGAGTTAAAAATTATATGTTCTCCTCGTAGTTTCTGTTCAAGAGTGTGACCTTTCCTTCTGAGTTTAGAGACAAAAGAACCAGTGTTCAACTGTCCCCAAACTAAATTGTCCTACCACTACATAATCTTCCGTCAGCCACCAGATCAGTATTGGAACAAGTTTATAAGCTTTACATGTTAATAATTATTCTTTACAAATCTGCTTTCTTACATGATCATCGACAACTGCAAAGTAGGTATTTTTAAAAGAGAAAAGTAGAAGTGTTACCTGACTAGACCAAAAGTTTCCTGAGGAGTAAAATGTAAACTGAGGCACAAGTCTGTCCATCCTAGGTTTTGTGTTCTTTCAACTATATTGTCCTACTGCTTATGATATTATCAAATTACAACTATAATATTTATAAACATGACTCTGACGCCCTATTCTTGCTCCCCAGGGAAGATATTAATAGTAGCAATTGAACCTGTCTCTCAGGCAAACCACAGTTAGTGAAGCACATTTTCCTCATCAAGCAAGTGGTCTGTAATATTTTTCTGGAAGATCTACTCAAAGGCTATGTAGTGATCATCTCCACAATATGTTTTGACATTTCTGAGACATTTTTTTGTTCATCTATTGCCACAGTTTGAAGAATATCTCAAAATTTAAAATATTCATTTGTTTCAATAATTAAAACTCAAAATTCTTAAATGTAAGAAATAATTCCCAGGAGAAAAAGGCTTATAAAAATATTTAAACTCGTTTAATTTCAAACTTATTTTGTGTGTAAATTGATCATGAAAAATTAATCTTCTAATCAAGAGCAGACTATCATTCATTTATTCAATGAGCAATTACAGGGTCTACCAAGTATAAAAAATACCCCCAGAAACTTTACCATGAGTGGGGAGAAGAAAGTCTTATCAGAGAAATAATATGGAAAACAGAACTCCTCATTTCCAGGAGTTGAAAATCTTGTACAAATATTCAAACACGAAACAGCCTACAAAGCATTAGAAAAATATATGGATGTGGATATAAAATACGTTTACATTTTTCTTTACATTTCTAACACACATATAAAATTGTAGGTGCTGCATGATCCAAATTGTGTCAATAAATATATATATGCAGGAAAATTCCTGGAAGGAAATGTACCAAAATGTTATTAGCAGTTCTCTCTGGGTGCTAGGATAACAGGTAACTTTTTAGTATCTTCTGTATACTTTATTGTAGTTTGTAAATTTTTTAAAGTAAACATGTATTTCTCTAATAACACGGAAAAGTCAAAACCCTTGAAAGTTCCTTTAAAATGACCATCCCATAATTGTGAGTTTGATAGCTTCTTCTGCAAAATGGTACCACTTGCTTTTTCGCCACTTTTCATTTTCTCATCTGATCTGCTTCCACTGAGCATGGAAGATTTCAGCCTCAACAGACCTTTAGTAGCCCTGCTTGCAGTAAATCAAGTAGGGCCTGTTATTTCTAAAAATGCGGATTTCCTTGCTGTAATGTATGTATAGGCCTTTACTTCTAGTTGAGTATGAAAAAAAAAAAAAAAAAAGTCACTAATTCAATCATCAAGCTGCAAATGTATGAGATGAATTAATTGTTTCACACAGCTAGCTAAAGGGCTTTTGTAGGTTAGCCTATCTGACAAACTTCAAAATTTAACTCTGAAGTTAGTCATTTAATACCACTGACCCCGTAACTGTTATTGTGCTTACCACTAGGGGATGATTCTCTCACCTGTGTCTCAGGGTATTAACGAGGCCAGACTATTTCTAACTCTGGTTCTGATACCTCTCTCCTAATGGAGAGTATCTAACCTCCCACTCTGCGTTTGTGTAAGCTTCCGGTGATACAAATCCAGCATAGCTATGCTCTTATGGTCTCAATGTTTACTTCTATCTACAGTCTCCTGACACTTCCTTTCATTAAAAATATATTACTATTGTCCCAGGGTTTGATGCCTATATTTTTCTTTTATAAACAATTGATATCCTTTGTGCTAATTATACCCAGTGGCATCCGTGTCTTTATTTTTCAAATTGAATTGATGGAGGAAAAGAAAATGCAGGCATGGTGAGAGTTGACTGACCATATTGTCTTGCAGAAAGTTTTTTACCCCAAGTAAATTTCTCATTTGTTTTTTAGAGTTTGTGTTCAATAATTCATCGATTCCCAACAGCAGGGAAGAGTGAGAGATTTATGGTGTATGATTGTGTCATGTCTTGTTTTATCATGTCGATAGATAGAAAATTGACCACAACTACAAAAGCCTATTTATAATTCTATTTG